>NW_024870978.1:13802500-14047500 GCF_019054845.1 Dipodomys spectabilis | reverse complement strand
TTAGATATAGACATAGATATAGACATAGAAAGATAGATAGATATAGATAGATAGATAGATAGATAGATAGATAGATAGATAGACAGACAGACAGACAGACAGACAGACAGACAGACAGACAGACAGACAGGGGCTCTGAAGGCCAGGAGAAAAAGACCTCTTTGTATCCAAAACTATCTCTTTCCCCAGTGCTCTTTTTGGACAAGAAACCTTCATTTGTGCCACCTCCTCTGGCAGGCCAAGTTCCTTGTACTTATCCTGTCTTTGTTAGACTATGTCCCAGTGTTGAAACAAACTGCTACAATTAATTCAAGGGTCCTTCTGGCAGACAACTAGAGAGCTGAACCGAATTAAAAGATTCCTAATTGGCAAAGTTGCCTCCTTAGTTTTCCAGAAGCTCACTGAATCTAAGAACATGGGTAATATCACAATGCTTCCTGTCAGCTAGGGCTGGTGAAGCTCATCAGGTTTTGAAACCTTTGATCCCTCCTAGTTGAGCCCTGGATGGCTAGTTTTTGGAGTTGAACACAGGGCCTAGGTGCTAACCATGAGCTCAGAACCGAAGCTCAGTGCTTTACCACAATTTGGTGTAACAGCTTCACTTCTGATATCTGTGTGTGTGTGTGTGTGTGTGTGTGTGTGTGTGTGTGTGTGTGTGTGTGTGCATACACTTGTCCTGGAACTTGAGGACCTGAGCACTGTACCTGAGTTTATCCTCTACAAGGATAGAACTCTACCACTTGAGCCACAGGGCCACTTCAGGCTTTTGTTTTAGTGATGTGGTACTGAGGAATCAAAACCCAAAGATTCATACATGCAAAGCAGCCTAACGCTTCCTCTTCAGGTTTCTTTCTTTCTCTTCTTGTATGTTGGAGGAGTTGAAGGTCTAGGCCTGGGTGCTGTCCTTGATTCTTCAGCTAAAGCCAAGTGCGCTACCACTTGAGCTATAGCATTTCTTCAGGTTTTTGTTGGGTCACTGGAGAGTAGCATCCATCTCAAGAATTTCCTGCCCAGGCTGGCTTTGGACCCTAATCCTCAGCTCTCAGGCTCCTGAGGAGCTAAGATGACAGGCGTGTGTTAGTGGTGCCTAGCTTCCACTTCATGTGTCTAAGTGATGAATAGGAGATAATATTCTCATGGGATGCTTTGTGTCTGGGATAGTTTGGAACCCAGATCCTCAGATCTCAGCTTCTTGAGTAGGCAGGGTGACAGACCTCAGCTACAGATGCCTAGATCTAACTCTCTGTTGCAAGAGCGTCCTTGGCTGCACATGGTAGGGCGTTAGCCATGAGCCAACAGGGAAGGGTTAGTGCCTAGGCCCTGAGTTCAAGTTTCACGACTGAGAAAAATAAATAATTGTCTGCAGGAGACAACTCACTAGATTTCAATACATACATAATTTTGGTGAGCCTCAAGTTTCTCATCTGCACCATCATCTTACTTGTGGAGCTCTTACAAGGATCAGATGAAAGAATGAACCCCATGAAGGACTCAGCACACACCTCATGAAGGACTCATCACATAGCTGTATCCCACACGCACTCATTAGAAGTTGGGTGCTTTCATCGGTATCACCATGCTTTCAGAAACACGTCACAAACCACACAAAATTCACATCTAATGATTTAGAGGGATGGGTCTTTTTGGGAGGGCTGGGAGTCAGCCACAGGGAATGCACTGGAAGGTTGGGGGTACTGTTGTAAGATCATTTGCTCAAGGCTAGAGCTTTACCACTGTGAGCCACAGCTCAGAGTTTTGCAGAATTCCTTCAAGGGCTGGGTTTTAAACCCACCAGTATCAGATTTCAGCCCCTGAGTATCTTGGATGACAGGGCTGAGTGAGCCAGCAGCATCTGGCTCCATGGGGCTGGGTTGCAGTGGTTTACTTCTGGCTAAGTCAAGTTAGATGTCAGCTTTCAGCACCAGACTCCCTGTTTGCTCTGTGATGAGGTATTTGCAGTCCTATCCTTATATCGTTGCAGTTAGAACATTCTATTTTCTTTTTTGGGGTGCCAGTCCTGGGTCTTGAGTAAGGGTCTAGACACAGTCCCTAAGCTTTTATGCTCAAAGCTAGTGCTCGACTGCTTGATGGACAGCATGACTTCCAGATTTTTCTGTGCACGCGGTAGTGAGGAATCAAACCCAGGGCTTTGTACGTACTAGGCAAGCACCCTACCACTGAGCCCCAGGAGTGACAAGAGTATGAACAGATAAATGTATAGATTGGTTGACACATAAATGGATGTATATGTATACAACAAGAGAGAGATGTCTGTATACTATGTAACTGCATATAGAATATTACTACTGATTATTGGCAATTAAATTCCTTCCTTTTTAAAGTATCATGATTGAATACCTAATAAAATATTAATTGAAAAATAGTCAATGTAGTATAATTGTTGTGTATAATTTTATAATATAATCATACACTAACTACTAATTTAATTGTTACTTTTATAACATTCCATTCCTATGGATGCATATAGGAAAGGGTTTCTTAGAATCTCCCGCCATTCATTAGTGGCAGTCCTGGGATTTGACCTCCAGACCTAATTTGCCTGTTTCAGCTATGGCTTCCTTAATAGCTGCCAAACATCAGCAATGCAAGGTCATGTACACTTTCTGGGCTTTGGCATTTAGACCCAGGATGGTTACAATACAAAGGAAATAAAAATGTAAAACTACCTTCTTGAACATCTCAGTATTATGATTCTCCTTTTTATTTTTTATAGGTTTTGCCTGTCCCGAGATTTGAACTCAGGTCCTAGGATCCCAGTGCTGGCAGTGGCAGAGATGCCAAGACCTGACTTCAAGTCCCGTACTTGGCAATAAAAATAATAATAATACCCTGGCTTGAATTTGCACAATTTTTCTGGCAGGCACGGGATTTGAACTTAGGGTCTGGGTAACTCTGTGACATTGTGGGTAAAGGGGAATGGCTCACTGTCCTTGAAGACAAGAAATTCAGACCAATTCCTAGGGCTTGAATTGAAGCCCCAGCACTGGAAAAAATAATGTTCATATATGAGATCTATTTACATACATGGGTTTACTGCGTTAACATTTATTACCCTTATTTATTTAGTATTATTACACATATAACATTCTTTTTATTATATCATATCACATAGGATATATTTTATACATCATACTGAGACCAAGGACTTTCGCAGAGAAGGAAAACAATGTGTCAAAATTGGCTTCTTATTACAAGGAATAAATTTTTAGCCATCCTGGGATTTCAACTCATGGACTACAATGCCCAATTCATAAATGGGGTCACAGTCTTAGCAGATCGGACTCTGGCAAACTGAGATGCCAGGAAGTTCTGAGGACCTATGATCAAGCCACATTTGTCCCATATATATGGGACTAGTACATATATATACATATATATATATTTTTTTTAATGAGACTAGTACATATATATATATATATACATATATATATATGGGACTAGTATATATATATATGGGACTAGTGTGGCTTGATCATAGGAATCATGATTTATGTATATTATATACAAATATACATATATGTTGATAGATGTGTAGATTGAGATATATATATGTATATATAAATATAATACATATATATATATAGAGAGAGAGAGGGACTGTGAGGATATTAAATTATATATATTATTTCCAACTAATAGTTATTTGTGCTTCCATTTAATGAAGTATCCTGGTTGAATACTTATGAAGGCATTAATTCAATATCCTCAATCATACCATGATGCTAGAACGGAAGATATAAATCCAATAATTATTTTGTGGCATTCTAAAATAGAATCATGAAGCAACTGCACATTTAATTATTACTTTTATAGAATTCCATTAGCATTCACATGAACAAGAATGAGTTTGTCAGGATGTCCCTCCATTTGTGGGTGGCAGACCTAGCATTCAAACTCCAAGCCTGTGTAATTTAACTTGAATGCAAACCATTGGAAGGACACCATGAAGATTTCAGATTGTTATGATTTAAAAAAAGAACAAGAAGAAAAGAAAGTAAGGTGTCAGTGGCTCCTGCCTGTAATCCTAGCTCCTTAGGAGCCTGAGATGTAAAGAATGCCAATTTGAATTCAGCCGGGGTGGGAAAGTCCATGATACCCTTCTTTCTAAGAGGTCACATGAAGAAGAAAAACCATGAATGGGTCTATGGCTCAAGGGCAGAGTGCTACACTTGAGCAAAAGGAGCTCAGGGACAGAGCCTAAACTCATAGTACAACCACAGACCTGCCAAAAAAAAAGAGGAGGCAATAACTCCTTGTATCATTGTATGGATGATGAACATTCAGCAGGTTGCCCATGCCCAGACACCCAATCTGGGCAAGCTGGGACAAGCCCTCAGAGAGTACTAAGTCTGAGCTGGCAACTTGAACAAAGCATCCTTCTCTGCCATTTAAAGAACTGAAGCATTATGTTCTGGCCGAGGTGTCCCATTGGGACACCTAGAAGCCAGACACTACCTCCAGGGAGACCACAGTTCTAGGCTATAGGAGTTGTCGAAGGTTCTGGCTTCATATTCTCTATCCCTCTGTATGATGTGAGCCTAGACCTCCGGGGCTCATTCCTCATTTCCAAGTCACAGGCTAGTCCCAAATATTGGCAAAGATATGAAATAGTCAGTGATTTCTACAACAAAAGGAGTAAGCTAATAAACCCCACCTTCATAACTCCCATTAGAAGTGAGCCTTGTGTTGTGTATGTGGCTTAGTGGTAGAGTGCTTAGATAGCATGCATGCACGAAGCCTTTGGTTCTATTCCTCAGTACCACAGAAACAGAAAAAGCCAAAAGTGGCACTGGGGCATAAGTAGTAGAGTGCTAGCCTTGAGCAAAAGGAGCTCAGGACCATGACCAGACCCTGAGTTCAAGCCCCAAGACTGGCAAAAAAATGTTAGCCTGGTGAGATATATTGTTCTGGGACTCAGAGGAGGGTCGAGGTTATAGGTTAGAGGTAGGGTAGAGGGCAGGTGCTGGTAGCTCACCCCTGTAATCTTAGTTACTTAGGTGGCTGAGATCTGAGGATGACAATTGCAAGCAGGAAAGTCTTTAGGAGACACTTTTCTCCAGTTAAACACCCAAAAAGCCAGAAGTAGAGCTGTGGTTCAAGTAGTAGAGCACTATCCTTGAGCACAAAGGCTCAGGGATAGAATAGCATCCAGGCCATGAATTCAAACCCCAGGAATGGCACACACATGCACACACACACACACACACACACACACACACATACACACACACAACCTCACACACATATACACACACACACACACACACACACACACACACACACACACACACATCAAGATAGAGCATTTGCCACTCAGCCTGCACAAGTTCCATCTCTAGAAACTTAATACTAAAAAAAATAGAGGGAGATTGGAAGGAAAGACTTGCTCCATGAGGTGATATAACCAGTGCCAAAATTCCACAGGAATTCTAAGATGTGAACGAGGACAGAGAGCCTCAGGCAGAAGGTCCAGCATGGGCAACGGTCCTGAGGTGTGGTTTAGAGCAAGTGGTGTGGGTGGAATGAAGGTTCTGTGGCTTCAAACAAGTCTGGCAGGACATTCAAGGCTGTGTCAAGGTTTCTACTTGAGTCACAGGTAGGGCAGTGGTTAGGGTCCCAGAATGGAGCCCAGGGCGAAGATTATCTTGTCTTTTCACCATGGACCCCAGCCATTTCCTGTGGCTGGAAGCCTATTTTTCACAGCTCCTGACCCTCAGACCTCCTTTGCATGGAGGAGTCAGGGCAAATGCAGGGATGAAATCTTGCTTAAGAAAAGCTTCTAGGGGCTGGGAAGGTGGCTCAGTGGTAGAGCACTTGCCTTGCATGCCTGAGGTCCTAGGTTCGATTCCTCAGGACCACATAAGCAAAAAAGAAAAAAGCTGGAAGTGGTGCTGTGGATCAATTGGTAAAGCACTCGCCTTGAGCTGAAGAGCTGAGGGACCGCGCCCAGGCCCAGAGTTCAACCCCCAGGACTGGACACCCCCCCCCCCAAAAAAAGAAAAGCTTCTAGCCTAATGCCACCAGTGGCTCAACCCCTGTAAATCCTAGCTACTCAGGAAACTGAGATCAGAGGGATGAAATTACTGAGACTCTTCTTACCGATGAACTACCAAAAGCCAGAAATGGAGCTGTGGCTCTAGCCCCAGGACTGGCACCTAAAAAAATTTAAAAAAAGCTTTCAGGAGCTCCTAGTCCACTGTAGTGAAACTCCAGATCAGCCCGGCACCGGTAGCTCACACCTGTCTTCCTAGCTCCTCAGGAGGCTGAGACCTGAGGATCACGGTTCAAAGCCAGCCCAGGCCAGAAAGTCTCGGAGACTCTGAACTCCAGAGAACCTCCAGAAAACTGGAAGTGGCGCTGTGGCTCAAGTGGTAAGCTGAAGAGCTGGGGAACAGCAACTAGGCCCAGAGTTCAAGCCCCATGACCAACAACTGGCCTGCTTGGACCTCACTCTGTGGCAGAATATTTTCCAATGGGCCCCTGATGGACTTGCAATGTCTAGGTGTCCCACCAGTCTTCAGAGCAGCCTCTTTGGATATCTTTCCCTACAGAGTAGGCCACAGTATCAGAGAAGGGTCAAACCTTGGGGCACGGAGGTCATCAGTCGAGTCATCAGAATGGCATCTATCATGGGTGCATTATGGATCTGAGGAGTAAATCTACGTCTCATACCAGGGTTCTGGGCCAGAAGGGGCAGGAGCTGCAAGATGACACAACAGGTAATGCCCACTCACACAAGTATCACAAAAGTGTGAATCTGTCAGGCACACCTTTGACGGGTGTTGAGTTGGGCTCATGAAAGACTTGTAGGCTTAGGAATCCACGGGTGGCTGGTTGCTGCTTGTAGCAGTCACTACTCCTGGAGTCCCAGGGTTTGGAGCCTTGCTTTCCTCACCAGTGCTCAGGGGCAGATGAAGGTCTGAAATCGTGGGCCAACTACAAAGAGCATCCATAGTGTTCTTCTCTTGGTCCTGTGGCCCCGTGCATGAATGGAGGGGCAGGTTCCATGGAACTTACTGCCATGACCCAGACCCCTCAGCTCAAGAAGGACTTAGGGAGAAACAACTTGATCTGCCTTGAGAGTTTACTATGATTATGCCTCAGGACTGCCCACAGTTCTACCTCAGCTCATCATTAACACCTCTGTGTGTGTGTGTGTGTGTGTGTGTGTGTGTGTGTGTGTGTGTGCATGTGTGTGCATGCATGTGTGCGTGGACATATTTGTACAGGGGTTTGAACTCAGGACTCAGGCTCTGTCCCTGAGTTTTTTCATTGAGGGCTAGTACTTTACCACTTGGGCCAGAGCTTTTCTTCCAGCTTTCTGTGGTTATTTGCAAAAGAGAGTCTCACTGGCTTTTCTAGCTGGGCTGCCACTGAATGGCAATCTGCAGATCTCAGCCTCTGAGAAGATAGGAATATGAAAGAATGAGCTATTAGTATCTAACTGGCCACACTTTCCTTCTTGGATAAAACAGAGTACCTCTCTGTCCCAGCCGAGCACCCATGTTCACCTACTTCTCCAACCCAGGCTTCAGACAAAACATACCCTCCACTGAGGACAAAGAAATGGGATCAGGTTTGAGCTTTATGTTCTCCACACAGTCAGGGGCTGCTAGGAGCTGATGTAGAGATCAGAAGTCTAGGCCAGGGCAAGTAGACAGCTGTAGAACAGAAGAGCGTATGAAAAGACATCCTTGCAGCTGGGTGCCATTGGCTTATGCCTGTAATCCTAGCTACTCATGGCTGACACCTGAGGATCAATCAAGATTCAAAGCTAGCCTGGGTAGACTCTTATCTCCAATGAATCATCAAAAAGCTGGGAAGGAAAGTTACACTAGTTCACACGGTACAGCACCAACCTTGTGCAAACAAGCTAAAGGACAGCACCTAGGCTCTGAGTTCAAGTCCCGGTAAACACACACACAAACATCTTTAGCAGATGCCAATGTCTCATACCAGCTATCTAGTACTCAATAGGCTGAACTCTTAGAATGACAGCTTGAAGCCAGCCCAGGCAAGTAAATCCGTGAGACTCTTCTCTCCACTAAACTACTAAAAAAGATGAAAGGTGAGCTGTGATTCAAGTGGTAGAGTGTTAGCTCAGGGACAGTGCCTAGGCCCTGAGTTCCAGTTCTGAGATTTTTTTGGGGGGGGGAGGTCCGGTCATGGGGCCTGACCTCTGGGTCTGGACGCTGTCCCTCAGCTCTTCAGCTCAAGGCTAGCACTCTACCACTTGAACCACAGCGCCACTTCCGGCTTTTTCCTTTTTGCTTATGTGGTGCTGAGGAATCAAACCCAGGGCCTCAGGCATGCAAGGCAAGCGCTCTACCACTGAGCTACCTTCCAAGCCCTCTGAGATTTTTTAAAAAATAAATACCCTTTGCCATCCCCAACCCCACAGGCCATAAATCCAGATTTTGGTCATCCTAGATCTCACTTCCGTTCATGCTACTTCCACAGCACTGTCACAAGTAGCCTGTGTGTGGCTAGCTCTGGGTTAAGAATTGAACTTACACAAGGGGGACATAACCAGGTCAAGGTTCATGCCCCAGAACATTGAGGTGCTGGCCATACCAGTCTCTCACCCCCTCTACCCTGACCCTGGAATCTAGTCTGTGCTCTATATTATGGTTATCTGGAATTGTTTAGAAGGACCTGAGAGGCTCAGCTGGGTGGGGCGGGGGAGGGGAGATAGACTTTCCTGCGATAAGGTACTTTTACGTTTCCTAGACACCAATGGGTACTTCGAAGACAACTTGGCCTCACCTTCCATGTAGCCCCAGGTCCTCTTTTTTGGGCGGCCTTCAGTCAGCTATCAGGCTGATGTTGGCCAGAGGCTTTGGGAACCACCCTTCCCCCACTCCATTGCCAGCCTGCTAGGATGGACATGCATCCAGAGGCCCAGCTGAGGAAAAGGAAAGGACATGCATGACTGAGCCCCTCTCCTCCATGGGCAGGGGAGAACCTATGTCAGCTGGCCTTGCTGACCCAGAAGCCTCTGGAGGTGGCCAAAGTTATGGACAGCCAGACTTGGGCCCCAACAAAAAGCTAGAATATACAGGTTTCTGGCAATTTAGGACTCAATGTAGACCTAGATAGGGGGCTATAGGCAGGGTGCCATGGAGGAGGGGCTCCCTCTGAAGTCAGGAAGAGGCAGACAGGTGCCCAAGAAGGGGACAGAGAAAGATGAGGGAAAAATACACACACACACACACACACACACACACACACACACACACACACACACACACACAGGAGTAGCCCAAGGCCTCAGCAGTCCCTGAGCACCTGAACATCCCAACCCCCGAGAAGGTAGCACTATCATCCTCAGACCAACTGTAGAAAAAACACAGAGCATCTCACAAGTCTGGAATGGCTCATAACACAGCATGGCATTTCCTACTTTATACACTCCTATGCAGAAAATTCAGCTACCTTATTTTTGGTTGTTGGTCATGGGGTTTGAACTTTGGGCCATCACACAGTCCTTTAGCTCTTCAGCTGAAGGTGCGCGCTCTACCACTGGAGCCATAGCACCACTTCCGGTTATCTGGTGGTTCAAAGCCAGCCTGAGTTGGCTTTGATCTGCGATCCTAAGATCTCAATCTCCTAAGTAGCTGGGATTACAGTTGTGAGCCACTGGCAGCACCCGGCTTCAGTTACCTTCTTATACCCAGGGAAACCCAACTTGTCAGGCTATAAATCACATGCAGTCCTTTGCTTCGGACTTTGAACCAGCATCCAAAACCATACTTCCATGGATGGAGAGAATAAAATTGATACTACCCTCCCACCCCTGCTCACATTCACCCCACTCCCTGCCTAAGACAGGAAACATCCTCTGGAGTTCTTGGTAAGGCAACACCCACCCTGCTGTGATTTCATACTCGGGCAAACCGGGGGATATCTTAGAAATTTCTGTGCATTGAGGCCAGCACCTGGTCTCCCAACCACAGCACCCCCACTCCTTCACTATCTCTTGCAGGCAAGGGGTGTCTTTCCGTTGGGTTTTTTTTTTTTTTGGTTGAGGGGCTTTAACTCAGGGATTGGGTACTGTCTCCGATGATTATTTTTGCTCAAGGCCAGTGCTCTACCATTTGTGCCATGGAACCACAACCAGTTGGAGATTGGAGATGAGAAGTTTCCTGCCTGAGCTGGGAAACGGGATCCTCTGGATCTCAGCCTCCCAAGTAGCCAGGATGACAGGTGTTGGACTCCAGCCCAGGGCTTATGGTGTCTCATTCTTTAGAATTTCCTCCTAGTCCTCCTCTAGACACTACCAACTAGATACTCCTCTACCGCCCTCAGGGACAGCAAAGGGAGGCTTGGAATCTGGGTAGGGCCATGGGCATTAAAGGGTCCCCTCCACATCTCTACCCCTCTCTAAGTTCCCATCTGCCTCCTGTGGATGGTCTGGTCATCCGGAGCAGATCAGACCCACTAGGACTTCTGGGGCCTGCCTGTATCCCCCTGCCCCACCCAACAGGTACCTGAGTATTTCTAGGGCCAGCTGCTTCATGTCCTGGTGGAAGATGTTGGGAGGGTTGCTGATAACCGGGTCCAGGTTTTCAGGGCAGAAGGAGTGTCCAGTTCCCCACTGTCAAAGAAGGAGACACAAAGCATGGATGGATCTACTAAAAACTACAGGGCATAGCCATCCACCCATCATCAAGGACCCTTGGAGTGCTGTTTTATGTTGACAGTCCTAGGGCTTGACCTCGGGGCCTGAGCACTGTGTAGGAGCTTCTTTTGCTGGAGGCGAGTGCTCTTCCACCAGAGCCAAGGTGCCACTTCCTAATTTTTCTGTGTATGTGGTACCTAGGAATTGAATCAAGGGTTTCCTGTGTGCTAGCGAGCCCAATACTGCTAAGACACAATCCCAACCTTGGATAGCTGTTTTTCTGTGACTCCTTGGGCCTGTCTCGGGACAGTCTTGCACATCTGTACCAAGTTTCTCAGCAGCAGCCATGGCTGGAAATGATCATGCCCAGCTATGTTGTCCTTTATCTACAGCATCTTTGCTGGGAGAGAGAGAGAGAGAGAGAGAGAGAGAGAGAGAGAGAGACAGAGACAGAGACAGAGAGAGAGACAGAGAGAGAGAGAATGAGTTTCAGGGATACCTACACCCATCTCTGTGGTGCCTCATCCTCTCAGTGGTGAGTCCATCCTGGATCCCCACCCAAAGGAAGGTGGGTAGGGAGGGTATGTAAGGTCACATCGAGTGGAATGATCTGAATTCTATCATGCAACCGAAGCCTGGAGAGATAATGAAGAGAAGGAGAGGTTTAGAGGAACATCAAAGGAAGCCCCTTATCTTTGGCTACAAGTACCAGAGAGAAGACTGAATTCATCCTTTTCGGTAGTAAGACAACAGGTAAGATAACATTTATTTTATTTTATTTTTTGTGAGTCCTAGGTCTCGGATTCAGGGCCTGGGTGTCATCCCTGAGCTTCTTTTTCTCAAGGCTAAGGCTCTACCATTTGAGCCACACCACCACATCTGGCTTTTTTGTGTATGGGGAGAGGTTGTTTATGGGAGATAAGAATCTCACAGACTCTCCTGCCTGGGCTGGTTCTGAGTCACAACCCTCAGACCTCTGCCTCCCAAATAACCATGATGACAGGCAGGAGCCACCAGCACCTGACTGCCACCTTCCATTTATAATCTCCTAGGGCCAGTTCTGGGCTACCCACACTGCACCCCCTTGTGGTGAGTGGGAAGCCGACATGGGTGGGTTTTATACATCAACAGCCTGTGAGCATTGTTCCGGATCAGTCTGATGGCAGCTTCCTCCTTATTGACAGCAATGACTTGGCTCTGTCACAAGAACAAATGTTCCCCAAGAGGTATCAGGCCTAGGGTCTTTCCTCTACATACTGCCCATCCACCCTGAAACAACACACTCCAGCAAAGCAAAGTAGAAATAGAGTGGATTCATTTTCTTATAACCAGGGTCTGGCGAGATAAGTGGTGGTGAGGATCAGAGGCCCAGGATCGTGCTGGGTGGGAAGACAACGTGACACCTCCTTATATCCACTTTCCTTTAACTGTCTTAGCAGAAGGTAGTGGGGAAGGACTCGCGGGAGGGACAGACGATGAATATCCGACACAGTCTAACCCAGGCACAGAGGGGCTTACCTCAGGGAGCTAGTTCAATAGGCTGAGCGCGACAGCTCCTGACCCACAGTCCACCTCCAGAATGGGAGGGCCACCTTGACTCCCAGCCACATGGGGACCCTGGGCCACCTCCTCCAGCACCCATTCAACCAGTTCCTGTGTGAGAGAGATAGGTAGGGAGAGAGACAGAGACAGAGAGAGACAGAGAATGTGAGAGAGAGAGAGAGAGAAAAAAGAAAGAAAGAAAGAAAGAAAGAAAGAAAGAAAGAAAGAAAGAAAGAAAGAAAGAAAGAAAGAAAGAAAGAAAGAAAGAAAGGAAGGAAGGAAGGAAGGAAGGAAGGAAGGAAGGAAGGAAGGAAGGAAGGAAGGAAGGAAGGAAGGAAGAAAGAAAGAAAGGAAGGAAGGAAGAAAGAAAGAAAGAAAATCTGAATTACACTTTAGCCGGGTGTCGGTGACACAGGACTATAATGCTAACTACACAGGAGGCTGAGATATGAGGATCATGGTTCATAGCCAGCCCAAGCTGGTTCTCCAAAGAACCACCAGAAAATTGGATGTGATGCTGTGGCTCAAGTGGTAGAGTGCTAGCCTTGATCTGAGGAGCTCGGGGACAGTGCCCAGGTCCAGAGTTCAAGCCTCACAACTGACAAGAAGTGGACTTGCCACCACAAGAAGGGGACTGAATAACATTCACTGTCCTAGGGAACATGGCAAATAAGTCAGGCTGAGCTTGCTATCAGCTGGGGATCATGAGTAGGTCACCTAGCATCTCCATGCCTCGTTTTCCCCAGCTACAAAACTGAGCACAGTGAAAGATCCTTTTCCTCATGGGGATAGGGTAAGGATGAAAGAGAGCCATGTTTTGTTTCATAATCCCGTACCTGTTGCACGATAAATAACAGGCCCCATCTGAGCGCTTTCTGGGTATCTTCCTGTCATATGCTCATAGAATTTCCAAGAACCATATCTGACAGCCTCTCCCTCTATGCCTGGCTCTGCCCCAGAGATCCCCCTGTATTGATTCCTTGTTTCCTCACAACTGTCGCGGGAGGAGACTGAGGACCAATGGTCGAGGCCCAACGCAGAGCTTCACCTTAGGTCAGGAATCGGCTGCCATGGACTAAGAGTTTGGGAAAATCCATCTAAACCAATGACTGAGCATGGCACTACATGTCTAGCATTCCAATTAAAGAAGACCAGGCCTGCTGGTGCATGCTTGTAACAGATAGGAGGCCTGTGATCCAGCCCAGCCTGAGCATATATTATCTATTTCGGAGATGCCCAAGACAGAAAGGCTTAGCTCACATGGTAGAAGACCTGATTGGCAAGCCTAAGGCTTTGAGTACAAAACCTAATATACCAAAAAGAATCAGAGGTTTTGTGCCAGAGGCTCAAGCATGTAATTCTAGCTACTCAGGATACTGAAATCTGAAGATCACAGGTCAAGATTTAAAATAGGGTTGGACTCACACATGAGACGTCATTATGAGAAGAACCGGTCTCTGACCCATACCAGTGCACTCCATACTAACAGGGCTCACATCCTTACTAAGGGCTGGCTATGCTGTCTGTCCCCCTGGGGAGTCACCCCCTGCGAGCCCCACCCCAAGGTCCTCCTGAACTCTCTCTGCCACCAACCAGGCCTAAGGGAGTAGACATCTCCAGGGCACACAGATCCTTTGGTCTTATAATTTAATGGTGCTGAGTCCCCTTCAAGTGTTCCACCATTCTAGGCCCCTAAACCTCTGCCAAAAAACCCATGCATACCCCAAAAATAGCAGTTATAAGTTACCAAAGGGTCCAGTGCTCCGTGTTACAACCCACTTCTACACACAGACACACACACACATACACACAAAGCCGGCACGGGTGGCTCATGTCTGTCATCCTAGCTACGCAGGAGGCTGACATCTGAGGATCACGATTCAAAGCCTGTCTATGCAGGAAGGTCTGTGAGGCTCCTATCTACAGTGAACCACCAAATAGCCAGAGGTGGAGCTGTGGCTCAAGTGTCAGAGCACTAGCTTTGAGCACAATAGCTCAGGAACAGCACCTAGGCCCTGAGTTCAAGGCCCAGTTCTTCTACCTCCAAGCACACACAAACACAGTCACACACACAGACACACACAGACACAGACACACCACACAAACACACACACACACACACACACACAGATGGACAGCCCAAGGCTTCAGCAGTCTCTGAGAAGAGAACCATGAACTCCCTCCATTAAGATCACATCCCACCCCCGAGAAGATGGCACTCCCGACTTCAGACCCACTGTAGACAAAACATTGAGCTTCTCACATACCTGGAATGTCTCATAGCCCAGCATGGCATTTCCTACTGTACACACTGCTATGTGGAAAACTTAGTCACTTCTTTTTTTTGTTGTTGTTGGTCATGGGGTTTGAACTCTGGGCCAGGGCACTGTCCTTCAGTTCTTCAGCTGAAGGTGAGCACTCTCCCACTTGAGCCACAGCACCTCTTCCTATTCTCTGGTGGTCCACCGGACATCAAGTCTCACAGAACTTTTCTGCCCAAGCTGGCTTTAAACCGTGATCCTCAGTTCTCAGTTCTTGAACAACTAGGATGACACCCATGAGTTACTGGCAGCCGGCCAAAGATACTTTTCCATGCCGTTCATCCTATCTCCTCAGGAGACTGAGATCTGAGGACTGCATTTGGATGCATCCTTCTCAGCAAAGTACATGAGAACTCTTTATCTCCAATTAAACACCCAAAAAAGTTGGAAGTGGAGCTGTGGCTCAAATGGAAGAGTGCTAGCTTTAAGCATCAAAGACAAGGGATAGGACACAGTATCTAGTTTCAAGCTTTTTCTAGCAAAGACCCACCCAAGAAAAGGAAGCAGATGGGCACACTGGAGCTCAAAGCTCACACATAATACTCAAGACTCCCAGAACAGACCCAATCCTGGTCTGATTCTCTAGATTCTATCTCTTACATCATGGCAATCTTAGATGGAACAGACCATGCACCAAGTTAGGACATTCAAGTACAATCTCATACTGAGGATTCCTGACCTTATAAGAGACTCAGGATCTCTCACTGTCCTGCATTGACACTGGGCAGTGAGGTGAGGTCTAGTTATCCAACCACAGGATGTGGCAACAAAAGGATTTCACAGCCAAGGGAAGCAGACAGGAGGGCTCTATGTCCCTCTCTCTCAGGAAGGAGAAAAGGCCTGATCCATCCCAGTAATGTTCCTGGGTTGTGAGTATACTCAAAAACAACACTGCTCAGAGTGCAGGGCCTCTGGTTTTCCCACCAGCCTCTACCCAAGCCTGCACCACCTTCAGCTGGCCCTCTCTGAATCCCAGATCTGCCATCTAGACTAAAGGCTGAGCCAGAAGAGAAACCCACCTCTGCCTCTGAGAATGGCAGTCAAGAGGTCCTAGTGCCCCCTAGAGGAAGTCTCCGGGCTACATGGGTCCCTACTCCCATCCTCATTCCCTGTCTGTTCTGTGCCAGTGGCACACTTACCTCTGTCTCTGGTGGAGGAATGAACACCGGGGGTGTTGTAAAGCCTAACTCGGAAATCCTTACCCAAAAGACCACCAGAGACTATCACCAATGTAAAAGCAAAGGAGTCTTTATTGGAAGCTTGAGCTTGGTCCCCCCAGTGTCCATGGCAGCAGCCCATGATGTTGAGAGGCCCCGAGCCCATAGTTACAACACTTTTCATACACTTTTTCGGGAAGGTAGGGCTTTGTGTACATCATAATTTCTTGTAAAAAATCACTACAAACCCCAGGAAAATCACCAAATAACTCTATAGTATGATTGGCACGCTAAAAAGTGGGAAAGGACCAGAAACAAGTTGTTGGTTAGATCAAGGGGGCCGACGTTCTTTAAACTGGTTGGCATGCACCACAGGAGAGTCTCAAGAGGATACATGCTAAACTGCAGAGTTCCATTTTCAAACAAACACCACCTGTGGCCTGACTGCAGGGTCACCAAGCACTCCAGCACCTGCCTGCCTGCGGTTTTCCCAAGATTGTTTATGTTCCTAGTCCCCTGGGAATTGCTTCTTATGTTCATTCCCAGGTCGGGTTCATTGTCAGCTGCATAACTCATACCTCAGAAGATGCTCACTAGCTCAAGATGGAGTCACCCAGGCCTCAGTCTTCTCAGTATCATCTTCAGATTGAGCCCAGGAATGTCCAAGTCCCCAAGGATGTACTGCACAGGCATCCTGTGGCAGATGACAGCCAGGTGGTCAGTGGTGAACCCAAGGTGCCAGGACTTTTAATAGCCATGTGGCTGGGTCGAAGGCTCTATCACTGATGGTTGAGGTTGTCAGGCGAGGTCATGGCTCCAATGTCCTGACACACCTGACCTGGGATCGTCGTCCCTCTTCATCCTCCTTGCTCCACCTCCCCCGCCTTGACACTCCCTCACCCCAAAACCTCCCTAGATCTTGGACCAGAAAATAAACTTGTTGGGGCTGAGGATGTTTGAAACCTGGTGACACACCCTGAGCCCTATGGTCTACCTGAGGCTGCTTCCCTTTGCAGTCGGTGACCACAAAGCTCCTGGATGTCATAAAGTAGCTGAGGGGTCATTGGCTTGGCCCTACATACTGTCTTTAAGCTCTGAAACTGTCCCCACAGAGATTGTGAATGGTTGGCTGCCTTGATGCAGGGACTCCAAACCAAGGCTCGCATTCTCCCTTCTTCCCTTTCTTTCTTCTTTTTCTCCCACCATCCTCCTCTCTCTTTCCTTCCTTTCTCTGACTCCTGGGCCTTGAACTCAGAGCCTGGGTGCTGCCCCTGAGTCTTTGTACTCAAGGCCAATGGACTAAGGCTTGACCCACACATCCACTTCTGGCATTTTCTTTTTGGTAGTTAGTTGGAGATAAAGTCTTACAGGCTTTCCTGCCCAGAACTTAAGCCTCGATCTTCCCATCTCAGCCTCCTAAGTAGCTAGGATGACAGGCATGAAGCTCAGGCATCCAGCTCAAACAAAGGTTTCTTTATGTGTTGTGGAACCAGCACTGGAAATTTTCATCATCTATAACCACCCCACCCCCCCAGAGCCTGGCGCACACTCTAACTCTGTGTTGGATAAATAAATAAGCATCTGTCTACGACAATACTACAGAAAAGTCCCATCTGATTTTGGTAAGCATCTTGGGTGGGCAAAATATGATGTAGCTCTCCCACAGTTCTCCCTACTCCCTCTTCCTGTCCTTCTCGTGCAAAGCATTTAACTCTTTTGGCTCTGAAGACGTGAGCCACGATGTACTCGCTGGATTCTGGGGCCTCTGGGATGCCTAGCTTCTCAAAGATCTCTGTCCAGCTGCTGACCAGCTTTGTGGCACTCAATTCCCCACTCAGGTGTGAACAAGGTTCCCGTGAGCTAAACACCTGGCTCAAGGGGCATACTCTCCACCACCTGGGGCCAGACAGGATGGTCTACCATATCCGGCCCCCAAGTTTCATGTTGCAGAGAAAGGATCCTTGAGACATCCCAGGTCTCTGAATCTCCCAGAGTCCAGTACAGGTGCTAGGAATCATCTCTGCTCACAGCTGGCAGGCTGGGGATGGCGAGGTCACAATCTCTGCTCCCCACAACATCCTAGACTGTGGTGTCCACCCTAGAGAGTGCCGGAGCTAATCAGTAACTGCTGGAGAAAGGCAGTCAGGGCACGACGTTCATAGCAGGAGACCATCTGGCTAGGGAACTCTACCTGTGCTGCTTTGAACATCATTGTTTGGCAGCTGAAATGGTCCGTCTAATTTGACCCATAATCCCAGGTGTTAGTGGAAATTGCCAAATTCAAGAAAAAACTTTGGAAAAGATGACATTTCACTTGTCCCAATCAAACTTAAAGGGTTCTAAAGTCAGTGGACCCTTTTCCTTCCAGACAGCCTACAGCAGGTTACAGAAACTGGCAGTCAGAGAGCCCTAGGTAACTGCCATGTCCTGATACTGAGCAGGCTCCAGCAGAGAGAACACACTTGCCTACCACTGGTCAGCTGGAAATGGCTCAGGCAGGACACAGACTGGAGTCTGCAGGACTCCAGGGAGGACTGCACAACAGTGCACTGACCCAGAAGGGAATCCACACCACCAGTGGGGGCCTGGAGCCCCCTGCCCAGATGCCCACAGACACCATCAATGCCCTGGGTATGGTTCCCCTCTCATCCTTTGTCGTGGTGAGCCATCTGCCATATCACACCATTCACCACTTCCCAGGCCCTCCTAGCTTCACAGCCCCTGCTCTCCTCCCCCACATCTCATTCCCTAATTATGTTTGGCAGACACATTCCCAAGCCTTGAATTAGCTCCAACTATACACACGAGAGCAGAGTGTCTGGATGGAAGAGTGCGGCTGTGGTCACACTCATGAGCCTTCTGGCTGAAGACAGAAGGACAGGTGTCCACTCTGGTCTGCGTTTCCCACAGGTCTCCTAGTGGAGACCTACACAGGCCCAGCAGCTACAGTTGGCTACAGGAAAGGGGAAAAGGGAGGTGGAAAGAAGTGGAAAGGAAATCTACTGAAACCTTCTCCAAAATGATGGAGAAAACAGAATTTGTGGCTGGGCTTGTACTGGGCATTCATGATAAAAGAACAACAAATACACACATACACACAAATAAAATGCTTTTGCTCTTTTTAGATATGGTGACTTAAATATATTTTCATTGTTCTCATCTCCTTACTCTCCCAACACACACACACACACACACACACACACACACACACACACACACACACACACACACACACACACAAATCCAAACCGGTGACAGAAGACTAATCCATGCAGCACTTGCAATTTACCACCTGATCATTCACCTGAGCACATTCAGTCTGTACAAGGAGAAAGATGATCTCTCTCTCTCTCTCTCTCTCTCTTTCTCACACACACAGACTCAGAGCATTGTCTCTCCCGAGTTAGTTGGTTCCTCATATGGGAAATGTACAAGCTCTAGCATGGGGGTCCCTGGTCAGAACCAGGGGATCCCACCAAGGGGAACATTGCTCTAAAAACACAGAACCACCCTGCCTCTCCCTTTCTCCAGAGACAGACCCTTCCCATTGAGAACAACCAGCATTGAGTCCCCATTCCTTAAAACCCTATGCTAAGACTCTGGGTGAAGGCATGCTGAGACTCATGGCTCCTCAGAACCAGGAGAGAAAACAAAGAAGGGGTCATGGCGCCTCCAGAGGGGTGTCTGACCTGGGGTGGGGGCATTGTTGGGGAATTTGATGGGCTCCTAAGGGCTATATACATGGATGGACCTCCCTATTTCCAGACTAGATGCTTCTGGGTGACTTGGTGGATTCTTGAGGAGGACGAGGAGACCAGATGAACCAGGAGCACTAGCAGAGCTGGCAGAGCTGGGAAATGTGATCACCCTGGGAAAACTGTTAACACCTGAGGTGGGGGGGGGCAGGACAGGTGTATGTGTGTTGGAGGAACACGCCTCCCAAATATTCACCTCCTATCTGACCCCCAGTGCCCTCACCTCCCTTCTGGGCTCTTCTGGAACCTCCTCAGATGAAGACGTGACTGAGCACAGAAGACAGACAAGGGCTCCCACAGCAATAAGGGGGCTTATCATCTGCATCCAACACCCTCCACCCCCAGAAAAAAAGGAAAAGACCCGAGAGGTGCTGCTAACCACCTCTGACTAAAGCCATCAGGTTCCCACCAGGGAGAAGAAGGGTGCACACTGCTCCAGGCCAGGGGCTCTGTGGTGTCTCCTCCTCACCCATTTCTTCATCTCCCCTTTTCCTGGGGACACTGGCCGCTAGGGATGGGGGTGGGATCCCAGGGTCGACACCCCACCCCAGCAACAAGGTCTCATTTGTGGCAGTGCCAGGGTGGACTGTGGGACACGAGGCAGGTGCGGGTGGGACAGGAGAGGGGAGGCAGGAGACGCAGGTCTGGATCCACTGGGGGGGGGTGACAGGGAGTCATGAGGTACAGGGGTCACGGGGTGTGGCCCCAAGGGGCAGCCACTTATGTATGCTACTGGGGAGAAGCTGTAGGTGGCGGCATCTGGTGCTTGAGGGCCCTGGAGTCTGAGGTCGGGGCTGCAAGCAGGCTAGGGCCGGGCCATTTCTGCCAGGCAACTGAGAGAGGCACCAAGGATCCGAGCTGGCAGCACCATGTGTGAAATGCGGCACTGCTGGGAGGAGGCGGGGGCGTGTGAGGGTGCCTGGCAAGGCTGTGAGCTTCCTCTGCTCCTCCTGCTCAGATGCTGCTGCTGCCTGTTCCTCAGCAGACTCTGCCACCACCTCAGCGGCCTCCTCCCCAGGAGACAGTACTTCCACCACCGCCACAGCTTAAGCAGCCACCATCTCCATTGCTGCTCCTCAGCCACTACCACCTTGCTCCCCCCCGCCAGGATCTCAGACTCAGGGGCGCCATGGTCGCTTCTTCTCTATGGGGCTGCTCGGCAATGTTCCTGTCGTGCTGGCTCCACCTGCTGTCTGCTCCTGGCCAGGATCTGCACTATGATCCAAGTGGCCACCAGCTGCTGAAGCCGCTTCCCCTCCTGCATGTGATTGCTCTTCTCTCTGACTTCACTCTCTGTCCTCCACTCCTCTCCTCGGCTGCCCCACCCCCGCCCGTGCATTTGCGCCCACCCCCTCGGGTCCCTGGCCTTGGCTGCCACTGCACTGTGCCCCTGGGACCCCTTCCCCTGGGTTCTCCCCCTCACCCCTGACTGCAATCGCAGCTCTGACTGGGCTCTGAACCTTCCAGGCCAAGGAAGCTTCCTGGCCATGGCAATTGCAGCCTCAGCATAGCACTCCCCACCAACCCCAGTACCTGCCTGGGGGGAACTAATCTCCCCTCAGCCCCATGGCTTGAGGAGACTCTCTTCCATGCCTGCTCACTCTACACACCAAGCAGGTGCATGGTGACCCTCGTGTGTGTATATGTGTTTGTGATTGTGTTTGTGTGTGTGTGATTGTTGGGGATAACTACCACTCAAGAACTCAGAACATCGCAACCTTTGGAATGACTCAGTACACAGCACAATTCCAAAAACAGCACAAAGCACCCTGTGTAAAGGATTCAGCACACAGTTAACTTTGAAGGACTCAGCAGATAGTATCCTTTGTAGAGTACTCAGCACACAGCACTCTTTGAAGGAGGGAGACCATAGCCCACAGTGTAAAGGACTCAGTGCATGACATGTTTTGAAAAACTAAGCATGTAGCACTCTTTCCCAGGTACTCATTACATAGCACCCTGGGTTAAGACTCCAAACACAGCACCCTCTAAGGGCTGAGTACGTAGAACACTATGTAAAACACTCAGTGCACAGCACCCTTTGAAAAACTCATCACATAGCACAATTTTTAAGGACTCAGCACAATCAAATTGTGGAAGGTCTTAGCACACAGCACCATTTGAAGGACAGTACAGAACACCCTGTGTAAAGGACTCAGCACACAGCACTCAAAAAACTCACCTCATCCCTCTCTTCCCAATGGTGCTGCTATGTGCTGAATGGAATGAATTAGCACACCACACTGTTTGAAGGACTCAGCATACAGTACATTGTGTAATGGACTCTGCACACAGTACCTTTGGAAAAACCAGAACAGCCCAACCCTCTTAGGGACTCAGCACATAGCACCTTTTGTGATGACTCAGCAAACAGCACCTTTTTGAGGACTCAGCACAAAACCCCCATGGGGGAAGGACCCAGCAAACAGCACCCTGTGAAGGAATCAGCACATAGCTGTAATGTCACAAGTTCAGCTGTCATTAGAATTAGTGTGCTTTCTTCAGTATCACCATTCTTCAGAAATACTTCATAAATCCTACTAGTTCACATTTAGCTAACCTGTATTTTATGGAGGAGGGTCAGCTGGGGGTCTTGAAGTCAAAGCTTGGGAGCCTTGTCTCTGAGCTATTTGGTTCAATGCTAAAGCTCTACCATTTTGAGACACAGCTCCAATTTTGATTTTTTGGGGGGTGGGGGATGTTCTTTGACAGGCCTTACAGTGATCAGAAAGGCTAAGTAGGGGTGTCTGTGGGCAAAGGCTCTTAGCTTGGCCTGGAGCTGACATCTCCCTTCCTTGTGCCCCTCGGAGCCGGGTCTCCTGGAGCTCTCTTGGCCTAGGGTGGAACAGACCTGCTCTGGCATCAGCACTCATGGTGATCAAAAATCAGCTTGGACCTGGTCACTTTCCCAAATTGAACTGTAGAGGACTATGGCGGGAGGGGGGGGGGGGCGATGTCCCGTGTCTGGCCACCAGGGAGCAGGAGTCTCCCACCATAGGGATTGTACCTGTGTTGTGTTTACTCTTGCTTCCCTGGGGCCCCCATCATGCTTCAAAGCCACCCTGGACAGGAAAGTCCTTGAGGCTCTTACCTACATTTAACCATAGAAAAGCAAGTGGGGCTGTGACTCAAGTGGCAGAGCACTAGGCTTGACCAAGAAAACTCAGGGGTAGAGCTTAGGCCCAGAGTTCACACACACACACACACACACACACACACACACACACACACACACACACACCACATGCATGCAAAATCAAGGATTTCTACACTGCAATCTTTGGGTATTCTCTACCTTTTCCCCACTAAGCCTGGTGGTTGTTGGCCTAAGAGTTTGATGCATACAACACCACCTGGCATCTTTGATTTTAGGGAACAGAATGGATAGAAAGTCAGACTTCCCCCATCATAGCTCCTTGGTTGTGTCAAATTTTTCCAGGCCCTTTGGGGCTCCTTTTACAGACACGCCAAGAAGCCTTGAAATGGTATCACATGCTGGACACTGGTAGCTCACTCCTGTCATCCGAGCTACTCAGGAAGCTGAGATATGTAGCATTATGGTTTCAAGCCAGCATGGGCAGGAAAGTGTGTGAGACTCTTATCCTCGCTGAACCTTCAGAAAACAAGAAGTGGCCCTGTGGCTCGTGATGAGTGCCAGCCTCGAGAAAAAGAGCTCAGGGACAATTCTCACAGCCAACAACAAGGAGAGGTATTGCATGTTGGCTTTGGGATTAGCATGGGCCAAATGTAATTGGAATTTTCAAGTGCCCCAAGAAAAAGCAGTACCTCCTTTAGTCCCATACTCCTCCATCTCATCTCACCCCCTGACCTTGGCCATGCTTTGGGTCACCTTGGTCCTGGCTGGACAGGAGTACTTCAAGGAGGAAGATCCCAGAACAATCTCCCCGCCTCCTTCTGCCCTGCTCACCCTGCTGTTTCTGCTCTTTGCCGTAGACCTTCTTCCTGGAATCCATCTGTGAGGTCATCACCACCAACATAGTGGTGAGTGGTGGTGGTCCATGCTAACACAGGCAGTCAGAGGTGGAAGTGGGTCTGGGACTAAGACCTTCCACCCTAAGTATGGGCTGAGGCCAGGACTGACCTTTATTTCATCCTGAGCCTTGCAGGGGTGGGGAGTCAGTGTAGACTACGCATAGAGTCAGGTAAGATCGGAATCTGGAGAACCATTTGTTTGGGGAAAGATGTGGGGCTCAGGGGGGCACTGTTGTTGGTACTCCTCTCTCAGGACTCCCCTCTCCCTCTCTCATCCCTCAATGGTAGAAGAGAAACTTCAACTAAGAGTGTAGGAAGCGAGGGCGGAGGAATATTTCTGTGTGAACCAGACTTGTGCTTCATAGTCATCCTAGCCCTACTTCCTATTTATCTGAGGAATGGCCATATGGGTTTGGGAGAACAGGGTATCATCCTAGCTGAGAATGTGTCTTAGCTGTAGAGTGTGTGCCTAGCATGCCTGAAGCCCTGGGTTTGGTTCCACACAGAAAAAGCCAGAAGGAGAGGTGGCGCTCAACTGGTAGAGCAACAGCCTTGATCAAAAAGAGCTCAGGGACAGTGGCCAGGCACTGAGTTCAAGCCCCAGGACTGGAAGAACAAATCTTTGTTGGAAGCTTTTTACCCTTTGAAAACAAATTATTCTTTGTGATAAGCATAATATGGGCCTCTTCCCTGGCCACCAATGGTCCATTAGATGTCCCTTGAATTTGGGCCACCTCCTGGCTGCCTCTGCCCTACCCGACCCGCAGTTTACCCTTCCCATGACCCAGCAGATTGAGGCCTGAGAGAAGGCAAACTGGCAACCTACTTCTGGTGACTGCTGAGGATTTTGAGAGTCATTATGTCACATAGAGAGTTATCATCCTCATGAGTCTACAGAAGAAAAGGGGGGAGTGCTCCTTGCCCAAGCCCTCCAGCAGCCTACAGCTGTAGGCTGCTCTGGTTGTGGGGCATCTGCCGCAAGACGTGCTCCGTGGGGGAGTCCTCTATGTGGTCGGGAACCCCGACCTCTCCTTTGGCAGTTTCCAAGCTGTCTTGAAGTTGCAATTCTTCAAAACCTTTCTGCTCCAGCCTCATTTCACCCACTCCGGAGCGTGAGGCGTCTGAAGGAGCGTGGTGGCAGGGGGCTCAGCCTGTGCAGGCATCTGGAGCATTCTGTCAGCCCCTTCCCCTGCGAGGACCAACAGCAGCTCTTACAGCTCTCTCTTCTTTCTCCATCTTCTGGGAGAGCTGGCACACATGCTTGGCTTTCTCTAAACACAGCTCATGCAGGACGAACAGCTGCTCTTTACACGCCACTAGGGACTCCTCTATGGTGCAAATGTCTGCCGACAGCTAGCTGCATCGATGGTGGAGTTAATCTGCTGGACTATGGAAGTCCACCTCATCATGCAGGTCATGGACGAAGCAGATTTTCTTCTCGGATGCCCACGTGTCCCACTTCCCATCCTCATGCCTGCTGTGGTAGCAGCTCATGGGGCGGGGTGTTTGTGGCTCCAGCTCTACCTTGCACTGAGCTGCTGTGTTGGGAGGGTGCCTGCGATAGGGCTGCCTCTCCTGCAGGAGTTTCCCCCTGTGGAACTCAGCCTCTGAGAGTGCTCGTAGAGCCATGTCACTCTAGGTCTGGGGCATGTCTCCGTCTTCTGCGATGGTCACGTTGGGAGAAGTCACCTCCTCACCTTTTGCTTCTCCAGGGCTCACAGCTTCCCCTCCCCAAGAAAAGCCAGGAAGCTCAGCAGGGCCTGCAGCCTCTCCTCCTGTAGTCTGGTCACTTCCAGGCACTTAAAAGTGTCCTGCCACTTTGGGGGCACCACCTGGTCCACCCTGTTGGTTGGGCCATGCACTTGCTTCAGCTGCTCCAGCAGCTGAGTCTGCCTCTGCAGGATCTATTGTAGGGCCTCCTCAGAGTTCAGCCACTCATTGGAGGCAATGTGCTGCTCACAGGTGGCTCTGAGCTCAGGCAGATGGGCCTGGGACTGCTCCTGCCACTCTTGCAGCTCCCAAGATGCTTGGCTCTCTCTCTCCCTCAGCCACCTCTTTACATTTGTCTATCTTATCCTCTGAGTGGACTAGCTGTTCCCACAGATGTTTCTTCACCTGCTGCTCTGAGTCCAGGATGCTGATGAGCTCCTCCTTCTCACCACTTACCCTGTGGAGAGCATCCCACAACAGAGCCAGCTGTTCCTCTTGCTATGGGTTGCACACACATGTGCATCTTGGGGTCTCGGGGATCTCCTGCCAATCCTTGGACTTCTCCTCCAGGCTCTATAATTGCTCCTGCTGCTCAGCATTCTGGAGACAGAGCCGTTGGTTTTCCTTGACCTGGATGTGAAGTTGTTTCTCCAGGTTTTTCAACTCCATCTGTCTATGGTATTCCTGGGCCTGCAACTGCCGCTCAGCCTGAGATGGTTCTGCCAGCTTCCTCCTCAGTTCCCCCAGCTCATTGTCTAGGTCCAGAACCTGCCTCATCCTTTGCTCCTTCTCTTCTGTCAGTTGGTTCACCTGGTCGGTGAGCCAAGGAACCTCCTCCTTCCATGCAGACCTGTCAATGCTCAGGTCCTCTGTGAAGGAGTCTCTCTCCAGATTTGCTGAGTTCACCATCCAGCTCAGGTTGTCCAATAGTCTCTTCAGTACCCACGCCCCACCAGCACTTGTTGGAACTTGCAGATTCTGTTCTTCCTGCTACTCTTCTGTGTCCAGAGCACTTCCAGCTTCTCCTGAAATTCTGTGTTCACTTGCTCCAGGTCATCAAAACTACTGGTCTTTTCCTCGAGCTGAAGTGTCACATCTTTCAGCAGTTTGAAGAATATTTCTATCTCCTGTGCAGTAGTGACCACAGAAGCTGCCATCTCCAGCTCTGCCATGCACCGCTTTTGACCTACAGGTGGCTGGTGAGAACTCATTGCTCTATTTTTCTGCCATTGGCTGCCTGCTTGACTTGGGCCGGTGCAGATTGTAAATCGCTTTCTGCTGAAACCAACCTCTGTATGGGTGGCTTGTGGATCTCTAGCTTTGTTTTTGGTGCTTCCTGCACCTGAGCTATCTTCTCCCTCTCTTTCTCCAGTCAGTCCCTCAGGTCTGTCTTTTCCTGCTTCAGTGGTTGTAACTTGGCATAGAGCGCCTGGTTTCTTTTGTTGCAATCCAGGTGAGCATCACATGTGGCCAGCACCTCTGCAGATCCTTGGTAGTATCGGGAACAATGACACTCTGACCCTGGTGACTGTGACTGTGTCCAAAGGCAAGGGAGGCCCGCAATCAGCATCAGCTTTGGCCAGGTGCTCCCTTG
The DNA here is from genome assembly GCF_019054845.1 of Dipodomys spectabilis. NCBI lineage: Eukaryota > Metazoa > Chordata > Mammalia > Rodentia > Heteromyidae > Dipodomys > Dipodomys spectabilis. The sequence continues at coordinate 14,020,786 of NW_024870978.1, read as the reverse complement.
AATCACGCTCTTCAGTGGTGTTTGTCTTGGGGATCCCTCCCTTTTTTGTGTTCTTTGTTTTTTTGAATGATGCAGGTCTGATGGGAGGATTCTTCTGCCGGTGTTCTGGCAGTAGTTTCTTGTCTGCAGCTCTCTCATGGAGTCTTGTTGTTTCAGACATCTGAGCACTGGGATGGGAAAGATGGGCTGGCCACATTACCAGGCTCTGGGAAATCCTCTATTCTCCCACTCACTGACTAGGTCGTCAATTTCCTATTCTACTCCAAAGTCTCCTCCTTGAGTCTCCTGCTCACCACTCAGCAACCTCTACCTTCCTCAACTGCTGGTGGTAGTGTCAACCAACTGAGGGAATCTTGGTGCTGGGCAGCATGGAATGTGGGCATGGCTACAATTCTTGTATCGCATTGGTCAGAAAGAACCATGAAAAAATGGGGGTGTGGCCAGAATTCTGTGATGCAGGCAGCATGGGCGGAGTCAAGATGACAGTGGTGCCCCCAGCCCCTTTCCCAGGGAACTCTGTCCAATTCAGTTGGGTACAAGAGGGTGACCTGCTTTAGCCGGATGGTTGCACAGATTGTTGTGTATGTCTGTTTGTTGCCAGTCCTGGACCTTGAACGCAGGATCTGGGCACATTCCATGAGCTGTTTTTGCTGAAGGCAAAAGCACTACCACTCTACCACTGGAGCCACACAGCTCTACTTCTGGCTTTGTTGACACTGATGTTGGACCTGGGTTTCAAGGACCTTCCTGCCTAGGGTGAATTTGACCATGATCTTCCTATTACAGCCTTGTAAATATCAAGGAGGACTGCTGAGAGCCACTGGTTCCTGCTGAATCATTGATCTTGCTGTTCTTGGACAGACCAGTGAGTTCCCTATCCTTGGGTTTAAGTGGTGGGAGCTGGAGCTCACAGTTTGAATCCTGGTCCTGCCACCTCCAAATGGCAGGAGAGCCTTAGAAATTCATTCCTATCTATACGAATATCAATGGAATGTGATGTATGTTATGACTGAATGGGCAGTTCTTGAATGATTCTACGATAAAATTATACACAATTTTATTATAGAAGACTGAATTTTATTCAATACTTTATGAAGCATTTAAACAATCACATTCATTAAATGGAGGCATAATGAAATACCTAAGAATTGGGCCTCACATAGTATAAAGGTGTCATTTTTTTCTGCCAGGACTGAGATTGGAACTCTTAGTCTGGGTAACTCTGTTGCACAGTGTAGAATGGGGAAGCTGGCCTCCTTGAAGTCAAGAAATTCATGTGTACACCTCAGGTCTGAAATCGATCCCCAGCACTAGAAAACATCCTATTTATGTACATTTTAAATATGTGATTTATATTTACATACATATGTTGACTCCATATTGCTTTCAGTGCAGTTATTCATTTTATGTTTTGTTTCATTTATGTAGTGACTGTTTATTTTATTGATTATTATGGCACATAGAACATTGATTACATTTATTACATAGGATATAGGTCTGCATACGTATTACACTTATACCTGACACCCAGGACATTCACAGGAAAGGAAAACATGTGTCACCATCAGCTTCTTACTCCATGATTCATTTTGTGGGAGGGCTGGCATCTGAACTCACGGCCTACAAGGCCCAATTCATAAATGGGTGAGTGTCAACACACCATCCTGTGGCAAATTGTATTGACAGGCATTTCCTAGGATCTTAACACAAGCCACAGGTTTTGAAAAAATAAGAACAGAGTGAGACCCAGATGGTAGTATGCTAATAAATATATGTCTTTATAGAGTGTCAGAGATGTCTATCCATAATTCAGATATAAAGACTACATTCCTATCAATTCTTGGATATTTATTATGCCTCCATGTAATTAATGTTATTATTTTCATCCTTAATAAACTATTAAGTAAATCAGTGTCCTGAAATTATTGCATCCCTGTGAGAAATAGTATTCTTTTAATGCTTCATAAGATAATTAAATAAAATCAATCAGCTGACTGAAATCATGAAGTCTAATTTTATTCAAGTATCATTCATGAACAACCTATTCATCCGTGACATTGATAACATTCAAGCGTTATTCCTGTGAATGGGAATGCATCTCTCAGGATCTCCCACCATCCAGAAGTGGCATGACTGGGATTCGCACTGTAGGCCTATGTTGCTATACGGGAACTATGGCTTCCTCAAAAGCCCACAATTAAAAAAAAAAATTTAGCTCCCTGGTTCGCAATTCGTGCCATTTTTTCTGCCAGGCCAAGGATTTGTACTCAAGATCTGGGTGAATATGCAGCACTGTGAGGGATGGGAATCTGACCATGCTTGAAGACAAGAAAGTCAGTCCTGTTCCCTAGGCCTGAATTCAAGCCTCAGGCCTGGAAAACATACTCCTTATAACCATTTTAAAGATAGAATTTATATTTTCATACAGATATTCAGTCCATATTGTGTTTGGTGTGGTTATTCATTTTATGTCTTGTTTTATTCATTTATTTACCAATTATTTTATTGACTCAGATGACACCTCTACCATTTATTACATTGTTTACATCCTATCACATAGCATCTAGATTTGTACATATGTTCTCTATCATATCTGACACCCAAGACTTTCCCAGAAAAGGAAATCATCATGTGTTACACTCAGCTTCTTACTCCAAAATTAAATATTTGGCAGTGCTAAGATCTGAACTCAGGGCCTAGCAGGCCCAATTCATGAATGGATGAGTGTGAGCATGGCAGCCTCTAGCCAATGAAGCTGGCAAGTGGTTCCCAGGTGCTGAGATCCAGCCCCAGGTTTGGCCAAAACAGTGATACATGGATAGGCAGATGGTGCTATACAAATGAATACATATTGGTAAAGAGCACCAGAGCTGTCTATCTACGATTGAATGACACCTACTACATTCCTACCAACTCTTAGGCATGTATTATACCACCATTGAAGGAATATTATTCTTTTCATGCTTATTCTTTTCATGCTTAATAAACTATTAATTAGTATCAATTAGCTTCCTAGGATTATTGCATCCAATTTTAGACTAGACCGAAGCATGAACTACTCTTTCAATTGGTATTCCTATGCATAGGAACGAGTCTCTTGTGATCTCCTGCCATTGGTAGGTGTCAGGACCGGGATTTGAACCCGGGACCTATGTCTTCCCTGATACCCCACTAGCCTTCAGCAATGGCAGGTCAGGTCCACTTTGCAACCGTTTCCTTCAGACCCAGGATAGTCACTGTGCAAAGAAAAAAAATGTAAAATCCCCAGCCCTCTGCAGCTCACCACTTTTTTTCTATGCTACTTTTTTTTTCGTCCTGCAAGCCCTGTGGGCCTAGGATCCCAGGATCGGCTATGGGTCCAGAGGCTACACTCCAGCCTTGGGCGATCGAAGCTGAGGCAGAGTTGCCACGACCTGAGTTCATGCCCCCTGTTGGCAAAACAAAGAATAAATTAAAAATTAATTATTTAACTAAATTAAAAAAGAAAGAAAGCTCCCTGATTTTGAATTTCTGCCAGTTTTGTTTCCTAGCCTAGGATTTGAACTCAGGTCTCAGTAACTCTGTAGCAGTGTGCACGAAAGTGAAGAGTTGCCACTTCTTGAATTCAAGCCTGGTGCAAAGCCAAAAATAAAAATTTAGTCACTGAGCTCGGCAGGGGGAGTAGATGTGGAGATGGGAGCGGGGGGATGGGAGGTGGAACACAAAGGAGGAGGCTACAATCCTCAATAGGAAATATAATCATTACCTTGCTCATTTAACTGTTACTTCTCTGTACAAAATTTTTACAATAAAAAATGAAAAAAAAAGTAGTGCTCAGAGAAGCAGTTTGGGGGTAAGGGAAAGAGGTTTGAATAGATTTACAAAATTCCACACTGATTTTATTTTAATGTTCAGTATGGAACTGAATAATCATAGCTGCTTCCATTAAAAAGAATTAAGTCACTGTCTTGGAAATGGTGCCAGTATTTCCTTCAGTGCTTGGATTTGATCTCACCATCCAGATAACTCTTTTGCACCTTGGGTGAAAGCAAAGCTTATTGTCCCTGAGTAAAAGAAATCCAGGTTAGAGTTACCAGGGTCTGAATGAAGGACCTGCAATGGAAAAATATTTCTATATGTGTGTAATATATTATATATATTTTCTTATGTATGTTTATAACATATTATGATTTTTATTATTGATTTTGTATTTATTTTACTTTTTACTTGATTCATTTATTTTAGTTTTTACTTGATTCATTTACTTATTGTCTATTGTATTTAGTATTTTTGGTGGGGGAGTCCAGTCGTGCACCTAAACTCTGGGCCTGGGCGCTGTCCCTCAGATCTTCAGCTCAAGGCTAGCGCTCTTCCACTTGAGCCCACAGTGCCGCTTCTGGCTTTTTTTTCTGCTTATGTGGTGCTGAGGAATTGAACCCAGGACCTCATGCATGCAAGGCAAACTCTCTACCAGTGAGCTACCTTCCCAGTCCCTATTTAGTATTATTACACACATAATATTTAATATATGTTGTACAACTATTATAAAATTATACACAATAATATAGGGCTGAGTTCTGGGAAGATGGTGGAGGAGAAGCTGGGGGCTAAACAACTCTCCCATAGAAAGCAGTTTTAGTGCTCCAATGAACAGTCCTAAGCCATAGAATCACAAAGTTTGCCATCACAGTAAAGAGTGTTAGGCTAGAGGGGAAAATCCAGGCAAAGAGACAGATCTGAGCACTTGCCAACAGCCGTGGCTGCGGTGGCAGCGGCAGTGGCAGTGGCAGCAGCGTTGGCGGTGGCCATTTACCCCATACCTGCAACACAGAGAGTCCAGGACAAATTTTGCCAGATGCATAAAGTGAGTGCATTCTACTCAGCACCAGCAAGCACCTACAAGGAGCACACATCATCATCCTGCAGTTCACAGACCAGAGACGACCCAGGAACCAAGACTCTGGCTCGAGTAGAAGCCTGACATCCTCTCAGGGAGCAGAGGAGGGAAGGCCACCCCTCCCCCCCACTATGGGAGATCTCCAGGCTGAGCAGCTAGCTCCAACTCAGTCCTTGGAAGAAAACAAAAGAGTCATTAAGCAGGTCACAGGAACCTAACCTGACCTGCCAGGCTCAGCTCAACCTAGGGAAAAGTCACCAAGCCTGGGCCGCCAGCCCAGTAGTGTCTTTCTTCACTGGGTAAACAGAGACAGAGGCTTCCCCTCTCTACAGTAGCCTTGACAATCAGTTGAAATTCATTAAACATAAACCCTGAGAATGGCTCCAGGCAGGGCTCTGTGAGTATCTCAGAAGCTAGCCCCTCAGGGAAAAGCTAATGTTTGCTGGAAGGCATCAACTTTACCCAGAACCTAGCCTAATCACAGCATCTCCAAACTAGAGAAAACAGCCATCTTCCTCTTCTGTGATACTCAAAGCAGATTTCCCTCCCATTGAACTAGCCTGGGAGGAGGATCACAAAATCCTGGGTAAAGCAGAGCATTTTTCTGCTTGCTCGAACAAACTGACTTAAGAAACCAACCAAGCCACAGGAAAATCAAACACCACAAGCAGACAAGAGACTCCAACTAGAGACTGGTTACAGACACAAGGGAGATACAGGATCTTCCCATTCCACCCAAAAAACTCAAAGAACTCTTTTTTTTGTACCGTTTATAAAGAATTTTTTTCTAAAACTGTTTTTAATTTTTAATTATTAACTTAAAAAATTTTGTTTTCTTTTAACTTTTTTCTTCCTCTTATAATTTTTATTTTAGGGGTATATGTATGTGTGCTTTTTTTTCTTTTTTTAAAATTTTTTTGTTTAGCTTTATTGACCTTTTGATCCTTTTTTGTTCTTTCCTTCTCATTCTTTTCACCTTTTCTTCTCTTTCATTCTTCTTTCCGTGACTTAATTGATGTTCTGCTCATCCTGAGATATACTCGTAGTCGATTATTAGACCTTATCCCTCATTGTGTACACATTTAATCCAGAAATTTATTACTCAATTCAAAACCTCTTAGACTTAAATTCCTTAATAGCAGTACTATATCTTTATACTTATATATTTTAAGCATTTTTATTTTTAAGTTTTTCACGTCTCCTTTCTATCCCTACCCTTCTCTTATCCTATCCATGTTCTTCTCTAAATATTATGTTTTTAAATTTGCATAATTTTTTATAAGTGTTTCACTTTTTAACTTTTAAATTTTTTCTATTTTCTTGTCTCTTTTTTCTCTTTCTCTTTCTTTTTTTTCTCTCTCTACTAATATTTTATCCAACTTATTTCCTGCTTTGAGATTAGGACTTAGTTAAGTGAACCTTTTCAGCCTGTCCACATCCCTCTATTCCTATTTTTACCCACATCTCTCCCTAAACCTAATAATTTCTGGTTTGCCAAATTCTTCTTTGTAGTTCGTAACCCATTAATACATAGTTGTTGGATGTTGAATAGATATATCTGTTGAACTAGATTGTATATGCAGACTTTTGACTGTGCAACTACAGAGTTTGGTTGATGCTTCCCTTAAGATAGTGTTCTAGCACAAAACTGGTATTAATTTCATCACAAATGGGCAAGGCTGAGAACACTCAAAGAGAATTACAGGAATTGCGTGGGCGTGAAGAAGCTAATCAAAGAGTAATACAGGAATTGAGAGAGCTGGAAGAGAATACACAAAGATCACTAAAGGCATTCATGGAATCCATAAACATAAAGTTGAAAGAAGTCAGGGAGACCACAAAGGGAATGCTGAATGGAAACCAACAGAAGGAATGGGAGTCCAAGGAAACCATAAGCAATCAACTAAGTGATTTGAGAATAAACACTGAACACCAAATTAAGGAAGTAAAGAAGTTCATACAAGATCTAAAACAAAGCTTCAACAAAGAATTTGAAGCAATCAAAACCAACCCACTGGAAGGAAAAGAAATAAAAAACAAAGTAGAAAGTCTTGATAGTAGGTTAGACCATGCAGAAGAACGAATTTCAGAGATTGAAGACAGCCTAGATATTATAGAGAAAGAACATACAACCATGTAAGACAAATCCAAGAAATAGGATAGATCTATTCAACACTTGGAAGACACCATCAGAAGGCCTAATCTGAGGATAATGGGTATAGAGGAGCACCTAGAGACACAAGTTAACGGTCTGGGAAATTTAATAGGATCGTAGCAGAGAACTTCCCAAACATGCAAAAAGATAAGCCTAGTCAGATACAAGAAGCTTTTAGAACTCCAAATAGACCAGACCAGAACAGGACAACCCAGCATCACATTGTAATCCTCACAGGATCAATTCAGACCAAGGAAAACACCCTTAAAGATGTCAAGGAGAAAGGATCAATCACTTATAAAGGGAAACCAATTAGAATCACCTCAGATTTCTCAGCAGAGACGATTAAAGCAGGAAGAGCCTGGAATCATGTATGCCATGCCATAAAGACAAACAAGTATCAACCATGTATATTGTACCCAGATAAACTCTCCTTCATAACCGAAGGTCAAATAAAAATTTTCCATATCAAGGAAAAATTGAAACAATTTATCTCCACCAAACCAGCCCTACAAATGATTCTCAAAGATGTCCTACACATAGAAAACCAACAAGACCACAAAAAGGCAAAGATACCACAGCCAAACTGAGAATCCAAGAACCATAGAAAGAACCCAGTTGCCACAGCTCCCAAGAAGGTGGATAAAATAGCAGGAAATCCCAAATACTTCTCAGTTCTATCTCTCAACATTAATGGATTTAACTCTCCAATTAAGCGACATAGACTGCCTAGTTCGATGAAAAACCAAGATCCTTCTATCTCCTTCCTTCAGGAGTCACAATTTGCCCCAAAAAACAAACACATTTTCAATGTGAAAGACTGGAACAAAATCTACCAAACAAACGGGCCCCATAAAAAGGCGGGACTTCCAATCCTAATATCAGATAAAATAGACTTCAAAGTAAAATTAGTGAGGAGAGATAAAGAAGGTCGCTACATACTTATTAAGGGATCTCTCCTTCAGGAGGATATTACAATTCTAAATATCAATTTGCCAAATAACTGAGCATAAAAATTTATCCAAGAAACACTACTTTCCCTCAAATCCCACATAGATCCAAAGACATTAATTGTTGGGGACTTTAACACACCACTATCCACACTAGATAGGTCAACTTGGCAAAAACTCAACAGAGAAACCGCAGATCTAAACACTTGTATAGATCAAGTAGATTTAATAGACATCTACCGAATATTTCACCCAGCAGCATCAGAATACACGTTTTTCTCAGCAGCATATGGAACATTTTCCAAAATAGACCACATTTTAGGCTACAAAGCAAACTTGTCCAAATTCAGAAACATTGAAGTTATACCTTGTATTCTCTCTGACCACAAGGGAATAAAATTAGAACTCAACAGCAAAAGCCACCAAAGAAAGTCCTGTAACACATGGAGGTTGAAAACACACTGCTGAGTCACGAGTGGGTCATGGAAGAGTTTAGAAAGGAAATGCAAAATTTCATGATATTCAACAAAAATGAACAAACAAATTACCAGCTCCTCTGGGACACAGCAAAGGCAGTACCCAGAGGCAAGTTTATAGCTCTGAGTTCCTACATCAACAAATTGGAGAGGCCTGAAACCAACAACTTAATGAGATATCTGAGCCTTCTTGAAAAAGAGCAGCAAGAAAAACTACAATCCAGTTGATGGAAAGAAATAATTAAAATTAAATCAGAACTCAATGAATTAGAATCCAAATAAACCATAGAAGGAATCAAAAAAACCGAGTTGGTTCTTGGAAAAAATTAACAAAATTGACAGACCCTTAGCAAATCTTATCAGAAAAAGAAGAGAACAAACCCAAATAAATAAACTCAGAGATGAGAATGGAAACATCATCACAGGACAACCAATATTCAAAACATTATCATACTTCTCAAAACTTCTCAAATACTTCTCAAAACTTTATGCTAATAAGTTTGATAACTTGGCAGAAATGGACCTTTTCCTAGCAAATACTGACATGCTGAAACTAAACCAAGATGAGTTAAGCCATTTTAACAGGCCCATATCAAGCATTGAAATAGAAACAGAAATAAGAGACCTCCCTCCTAAGAAAAGCACAGGCCCAGATGGAATAATAGCAGAATTCTACAAAGCCTTCAAAGAAGAGGTCACACCCATACTCCTCCATCTCTTCAATGAAATTTAAAGAGAAAGTTCACTACGGAACTGATTCAATGAAGCTATCATAACCTTCATCCAAAACCAGGCAGGGGCTCATCAAAGAAAGAGAAGTATAGACCCATTTCTTGGATGAACATTTATGAAAAACTTCTTAACAAAATATTCACCAATCATCTTCAACAATATATCCAAAAAAAAATCATACACAACAATCAAACAGGATTCATTTCATGGATGGAAAGCTGGTTCAATATATGGAAATCAATAAGGATGATTCATCACATCAAAAGGAGCAGGGATAAGAACCACATGGTTATCTCAATAGATGCAGAAAAAGCATTTGACAAGATTCATCACCCCTTTATGATTAGTTCTGGAAAAATTAGTAATTCATGGAACATTGCTCAATACAATAAAGGCTGTTTATTACAAACCTACAGCCAGCATTATACTTAATGGTGAAAAAATAAAGCCATTTCCTCTTAAATCAGGAACAAGACAAGGATGTCCACTCTCTCCATTTCTCTTCAATGTAGTATTAGAATGCCTAGCTACAGCAATAAGACAAGATGCAAACATAAAGGGGATCCAAATAGGGAAAGAAGAAGTAAAACTCTACCTAGTAGCAGATGACATGATTTTGTATTTAAAGAATCCCACAGACTCCACTCCTAAATTACTCAAGCTGATTCAAAATTAACCCTCACAAATCATTGGCTTTTCTGTTTGCCAACAATGAGAAAAGTGTGGCTGAAATTAGGAAAGCAACTCCATTTATAATAGCCACTCAAAAAATAAAATAGTTAGGAATTAACTTAACCAAAGAAATGAAGGACCTCGAAGATGAAAATTTTAAAAACCTGAAAAAGAAAATAAAAACAGAATTTACAAAGTGGCAAAAACTCCCATTCTCCTGGATTGGGAAGATAAACATCGTGAAAATGGCAATACTTCCCAAGGCTATCTACAAATTCAACGCAATACCTATCAATATTCCAACCTAATTCTTCAAAGGAATAAAAGATGCAATCCAAAAATTCATATGGATTAATTGAAGACCCCGAATGGCAAAAACAATTCTCAACAGAAAGAACAGTGCTGGAGGCATATCAATACCAAATTTCAAACTCTACTAAAAAAAACATAGTAATCAAAACAGCATGGTACTGGCACAAGAACAGACCTCAAGACCAATAGAATAGAATTGAAAATCCAGAAATGAATGCACAGACTCATAGCCATCTAATCTTTGATAAGGAAGCTAAAAAAATAGAATGGAAGAAAGACATCCTCTACAGTAAATGGTGCTGGCAAAATTGGTTAACTACTTGTAGAAAAGTATTGCTAGATCCTTATATATCACCCTGCACCAGAATCAACTCCGAATAAATCAAAGACCTCGGAGTCAAAGCAGACACTCTGAAAACATTACAGGATGGAATAGGAGAAACCCTAGGTCTCCTTGGCACAGGGCTAAATTTTCTTAATAAAGACCCAGAAACACAACAAATCAAAGAAAGTTTGGACAAATAGGGTCGCATGAAATTGCAGAGCTTCTGCATGGCAAAGGACATAGCAAGCAAGATTAATAGGAATCCCACGGATTGGGAGAAGATCTTCACTTGCCATAGAACAGACAAGGGTCTCATATCTAAAATGTACCTGGAACTCAAAAAATTAAATCCCCCAATAACAAATCTTGAAAAAAACAGCTGCCCAATAAATAAGTGGGCTAAAGACATAAAGAGAAACTTCTCTGAAGAGGAAAGAAGGATGGCCAATAGACACATGAAGAAATGCTCAACCTCCCTAGCCATAAAAGAAATACAAATCAAAATAACATTGAGATACCACCTTACCCCAGTTAAAATGGCAATAATCAAGAACTCTAATAACAACAGATGCTGGAGGGGATGTGGACAGAAGGGAATCTTACTGCGTTGTTGGTAGGATTGTGAACTTGTTCAACCACTTTGGAAAGCAGTATGGAGTTTCCTCAAAAGACACATAGAACTCACCTATGACCCAGAAATCCCAATTTGGGGCATTTACCCAAATGTTCAAAACAAGAACACACTAAAGCTACAAGCACAACTATGTTTATTGCTGCATTATTTACCATAGCTATGATACGGAATCAATCCAGATGCCTCTCAGTAGATGAATAGATCAATAAAAAGTGGTACATATGCACAATGTAATTCTATGCCTCCATCAGAAAGAATGACATTGCCCCATTTGTGAGGAATTAGAAAGACTTGGAAAAATTATATTAAGTGAAGTAATCCAGGCCCAAAGAAGCATAGGTCCCATGGTTTCCCTTATTTGCAATGATTAGTATATATCTGAGTCAAGCAGAAAAGGTCAGATAAGTTGATGTTAGGGAAATGAACCCTAAGATATGTATTCAAAAGTTTTTTTCTTTCATGCTATTGTTTCTAACACATTTATAAGATTATTTCTTTGTTGCTTTGTATCTCCCTCCCCGTGGTATAACCCCTGCTTTCACTGTATTTGATGTCAGTGTAATTTGTGGAGGGGAAAGGAAAAAACAAATCATTTAAATAAGGATATAGGTGGACCCACTGCAACAATGAGATGTACAAGTTGTTATGTTGAAAACAAACTTTACAACTTTGGGGGAGGAGGATTTGGTGGAGGGTCGGGGGGAGGATGGGAAAGGATGGGAAGGGGAAACAAAGGAGGAGGCTACAATGCTTGATAAGAAATGTACTCATTATTTTGCCCATGCAATTGTAACCCCTCTGCACAGTATTTTCACAATAAAAAATATTATACAGCAAAAATTTAATAATATAGGACATTGACTCATTTTTCATTAATACTTTTTTTTGTTGAAACATGATACATAATTAAATGGAAGCATTGTCATGGTCTTCACATGTTTAGAGTCTCTCCCAATTATGAGCTTTGTCTTCTGTGTCTTTGGACACCTTCCTATAGAGATTTCTTTAAATGATTTATACTCAGAAGCAAGTTGAGGCATAAAATTGTAAGGGTGGGGCTAGAAATGTGGCTTAGTAGAAGAGAACTTGCTCAGCATGCATGAATGCCAGGGTTTGAATCCTCAGTTCCACATACAAAGAAAAAGCCAGAAGCTGTGGATTGGCTCAAGTGGTAGAGTGCTACCCTTGAGAAAAAGATGCTCAGAGACAGTACCAAGGCCCTAAGATAAAGTCCCAGAACTGTCAAAAACTATCAGCCAGATGCCAGTGGCTCACAACTGGAACACTAGCTTCTTAGCAGGCTGAGATCTGAAGACCACAGTTCAAACACAACCTAGGCAAGGAAAGCCTGTTAGCCTCTTACCTTCAATGAACCACCAAAAGACCTCATGTGGTGCTGTGGCTCAAGTCTAGTGTTCGACTTGAGCTAAAGGGCTCAGCAACAGTGCTCAGGCTTGAGTTCAAGACACACAACTGGAAAAAGTGAGGGTTAATCAAAGTACTTTTCCTATCTGATAATTAGGAGAACATTCTCTGGAAAATGAATCCTGATGTACACCAGAATTTGATTCAAAGCTCAAGGTTCAAGTGTAGCTCATCCATATGACCAGACTTTCAGGCTCTAGCATTATATCCTTGTGTCCTACAAGGTTCTGAAAGGTCCAATGTTGAAAGGCTTAATATGCTCCAGAAGCCCTTTGTGATAAGCATTTTGACTTGTATTGTCAATGTAATTACATTTCTGAACCTGGCAGAGAACCAATAGCTCATGAGTGTCACCCTAGATCAGGAAGCTGAGGTCTGAGAATCACAGGGTGAAGTCAACCAGGGAGGGAAAGTCTATGACACTATGAATTCCACTGCTGAAAAGTCAGAGGTTCAAGAGCGTCCTGGGTTTTCCTTGGAGATGTTACTTGTACTCTAAATGTTCTTAGAATTCTTGAGCTATAGAAGCATGAAAGAAACATTATTCTCTGGCTTAGGACTGTTCACTGGAACTCTAAAACTGCTTTCATTTTGAGAGCTTGGTTAGCCTCCAGCTTCTCCTCCGCCATCTTCCTGGAAGAAGGGATGGGAAGGGTAATCAAAGGAGGAGGCTACAATGCTTGATAAGAAATGTACTCACTAACTTGCTCATATACTTGTAACCACTCTCTACACTATTTTCACAATAAAAAATAAAAAAAAAACAAAACAAAAAACATTATTTACCCATCCTGGGGTCAAAAGAAATTCTCAGGATCCAAGCCTTAGCCCTGTTAGCAGGAAGAATTCCAGTGTAACACTGTATTTGAAGGACAGGAAACAGTTTCGAAAGCCAGGCTGGGTGAAGAGACCCAGGCCTCAGGATTAGGAGGCAGATTGTACACACTCAACAGGAAAATGAGTTGCAAAAGCACTTCATTCATTCCAGGCACGCCAGCAATGAGGGGAAACCTGAAACATTTGTTAGAGTTACACCAGGGTTAGGCTTTTCTCAGCCTCTTCAAACAATGATTAATTAACATTCCTCCCTCAGGTGAAGGGAGCTTCAGGCTATCTTTAGGTTAACAATAGAGAGCCAATTCATTGGGGGAGAGGGGAGGAAAAGAATACAAAACCCTGCCCTCTGAACACACCCACATAAATAAACTCAGAAATGAGAATGGAAACATCACCAGGGAAACAACCAAGATTCAGAACATTATAAGGGAATACTTCTCAAAACTTTATGCTAATGAGTTTAAGAACTTGACAGAAATGGACCTTTTCCTAGCAAATATTGACATGCCAAAACTAAACCAAGATGAGTTAAACCATGTTAACAGGACGATATCAAGCATTGAAATAAAACAGCAATAAGAGACCTCCACGCTAAGAAAAGTCCAGGACCAGATGGTTTTACACGGAATTCTACAAGGCCTTCAAAGCAGAGCTCACACCAATACTACTCCAACTCTTCAATGAAATCGAAAGAGAAAGTTCACTACCGAACACATTCTATGAAGCCATCATAACCCTCATCGCAAAACCAGGCAGAGACTCATCATAGAAAGAAAACTATAGACCCATTTATTTGATGAACATTGATGCAAAACTTCTCCACAAAATTATGGCCAATCGAATTCAACAATTCATCCAAAAAATCATACACTACGATCAAACAGGGTTCATTTCAGGGATGCAAAGCTGGTTCAATATATGAAAATCAATTAATATTATGCATCACATCAACAGGAGCAAGAATAAGAACCACATGGTTATCTCAATAGATACAGAAAAAGCATTCGACAAGATCCAACACCCCTTTATGATGAAGGTTTTGGAAAAATTAGGAATCCATGGGACATTCCTCAATACAATAAAGGCTGTTTATGACAACCTACAGCCAGCATTATACTTAACGGTGAAAAACTAAAGTCATTTCCTCTTAACTCAGGAACAATACAAGGATGTCCACTCTCTCCACTTCTCTTCAATCTAGTATTAGAATGCCTACCTACAGCAATAATACAAGATGCAAACATAAAGGGGATCCAAATAGTGACAGAAGAGATAAAACTCTCCCTCTTTGCAGATGACATGATCTTGTATTTAAAGAATCCCATAGACTACACTCCCAAATTACTCAAGCTGACTCAAAATTTTGGCAAAGTAGGAGCATATAAAATTAACGCCCCCCCCCCCAAAGCAATGGCTTTTCTGAATGCCAACAATGAGAAAAGTGTGGCTGAAATTAGGAAAGCAACTCCATTTGTAATAGCCGCACAAAAAATAAAATACCTAGGAATTAACTTCACCAAAGAAGTGAACGACATCTATGATGAAAACTTTAAAAACTTGAAAAAGGAAATGGCAAAACCTCCCATGATCCTGGATTGGAAAGATTAACATCATGAAAATGGCAATACTTCCCAAGGCTATCTACAAATTCAATGCGATACCTATCAAAATTCCAACCTCATTCTTCAAGGAAATAGTAGAGGCAATCCAAAAATTTATATGGGACAATAAAAGACCCCGAATAGCAAAAAAGCTCCTCAATGGAAAGAACACTGCTGGAGGAATATCAATATCAAATTTCAAACTCTACTATAAAGACATAGTAAACAAAATAGCTTGGTACTGGCATTAGAACAGACCTCAAGACCAATGGAATAGAATTGAAACCCAGAAATGAACCTACAGACCTATAGCCATCTAATCTTCGATAAGGGAGCTAAAAAAAATAGAATGGAAGAAAGACAGCCTCTTCATTAAAGGGTGCTGTCAAAATTGGTTTACTACATGTAGTAAACTAAAGCTAGATCCTTATCTATAACCTTCCACCAGAATCAACTCCAAATTGATCAAAGACCTCAGAGTCAAAGCAGACACTCTGAAAACATTACAGGATGGAATAGGAGAAACCCTAGGTCTCCTTGTTACAGGCCGAAATTTTCTTAATAGAGACCTGGAACCGCAAAAATTCAAAGAAAGGTTGGACAAATGGACAAATGGGATTGCATGAAGTTGCAGAGCTTCTGCATGGCAAAGGACATAGCTAGCAAGATCAATAGAAAGCCTACAGATTGGGAGAAGATATTCACTAGCCATACAAGGGACAAGAGTCTCATATGTAAAATATACTTGGAACACAAAAAATTAAATCCTCCAACAACAAATCCTCAAAGAAACAACTGCCCAATAAATAATTAGGCTAAAGTCTTAAAGAGAAACTTCTCTGAAAAAGAAAGAAGGATGGTCAATAGACACATGAAGAAATGCTAAACCTCCCTAGCCATAAAAGAAATGCAAATAAAAACAACATTGAGATACCACCTCACTCCAGTTAGAATGGTTATAATCAAGAACTCTGGCAACAACAGATGCTCGAGGGGATGTGGACAGAAGGGAACCTTACTTCATTGTTGATGGGAATGTAAACTTGTTCAACCACTTTGGAAAGCAGTATGGAGATTGCTCAAAAGTCTTTACATAGAGCTCCTCTATGACCCAGCAATCCCACTTTTGGGCATTTACCCAAATGTTTACAAACAAGACCACACTAAAGCTACCAGCACAACTATGTTTATTGCAGCATTATTTACCATAGCTAAGATATGGAACCAACCCAGATGCCCCTCAGTAGATGAATGGATCAAGAAAATGTGGTATATATACACACAGGAATTCTATGCCTCCATCAGAAAGAATGACATTGCCCCAATTGTTAGGAACTGGAAAGACTTGGAAAAAATTATATTAAGTGAAGTAAGCCAAGCACAAAGAAACATAGGTCCCATCGTTTCTCTTCTTTGCAATATCTAGTATATGTATGAGTCAAGCAGAAAAGGTCAGATAATGTGATGTGAGGAAAATGAACCCTTAGGTATGTATTTTAATGTTTTTTTCTCTCATGCATTTGTTTCTAACGCATTTATAAGATTATTTCTTTCTTGCTTTGTATGTCCCTCCCCCACAGTATAACCTCTGCTTTCACTCTATTTGATGTCGGTATAATTTGTAGAGGAGATAGGGAAAAACAAGTCGCTTAAGGATACAGGTGGACCTGTTGCAACAATGAGAAGTACAAGTTGTCATGTCGAAAACGAACTTTGCAACTTTGGTTCGGGGGGCTGGGAGGATTGGTTGGGGGGGCAAGGGGGAAGCTGGGAAGGGATCTGAAGGGTAAACAAAGGAGGAGGCTGCAATGCTTGATAAGAAATGTACTCATCTTGCCCATGTAATTGTAACCCCTCTGTACAGTATGTTCACAAAAAAAAATTAAATTAAATTAAAAAAACAACAAAAAAAACCCTGCTCTCTGATCTTAGCAAGTGGGTTTTTGATTCTCTATCTGTCAGATTTGAAGTCACTTCTTCTACTTTGCCAGTCCATTCTCCTTTCTTCATTCTCCACATAATGAATGCAAATGCCCAGTCCATGGAGAGGCAGGGCCCTTTCTCTACTGACTCCAAGCACCTGAGTTCTGCCCTCCTGGCTTTGGTGTCTTCTGCTGCCTGAGAAGTGGGTCAGAGACGGTCTTCCTGCTCTGTGTTTGTGTGAAGGCATTGCTGGAGTCCTGCCACACTGCAGAAGACCTCATGACTGGGACTTGTTCCTTCTTTCCTCCTGAAGTCCAAGACCATATTCATCTATCTATCTATCTATCTATCTATCTATCTATCTATCTATCTATCTATCTATCTATCTATCTATCTATCTATCTATCTATCTATCTATCTATCTATCTATCTATCTATCTATCTATCTATCTATCTATCTATCTATCTAATCTATCTATCTATCTATCCATGTCTCTACCTACATACCTACCAACCTAACTAGCTGTCGCTTTGCCAGTTCTTGGGTTTTACTCAAGGCCTGGGCACTGTCTCTAGCAATCTGCTACTTGAGTCACAGCATGAATTCTCATGTTTTTTGTGTGTGTGCTACTGAGGAATCAAACCCAGGGCTTCTTGCATGCTAGGCAAGCACTCTCTCACTAATCCACATTCCCAGCCCCCTCATCTTTTTCTTAGTTGAAGTTTTTACATAAGTATGCCACCATCTTACATCTCGAAGTTCAATTTTCTGAATACCGGTTAGTTCTATGAAATCTAAACTTCTCTTCCCCTACCTGATTTGTGACTGTACCAGCCTTGGCCTCATAATGAAATATAAATAAAGGCTGTTGAGAATTTAAGTGCATCATATAAGGACCCAAGCCTGGAACCCTAGAAGAGAAAATCGATGGGCGTGAAATGAAGAGAATGATGTGGTATGTGCAAGAAGCATATCTGAAAAATTAATCAGTAAATAAAATCAGAAGCATTGCATATGATCTGTTTGCCCTCAGGGAGATAATATACACACATTAGTAGGTAGAGCACTGATACATAACATGACCTTCTCTTTTTGAATTTTTATGGCCATCCCAGGGCCAAAAGTCAAGCCTCATGTATTCCTCAGATGTTTTGCTCAAGGCTGAGGCTATACCACCACCACAGCTCCACTTCCAGCCATCTGGAAATTAATTGGATATAAGGACCACCCAGGCTTGCCTGGTTGGGCCTGTATTTCCTGCTCAGCTCTCTCAAAGCTGGAGCTCTTCTGTCTGGGCCACTGCTCCACTTCTGGTTTTCTCGTGGTTTATTGGTGATAAGAATCTCACAGACTTTTCTGCTTGGGCTGGCTTTGGATGGCGATCTCCTGAGGAGGCTTCAAGCAGCTTTCCTCAGGGATTCGCCAAGGAGCCGCTCCACACAAAACCTTAGTCTAAATCTCAGGAGGTACTAGAGAAAAACAGAAACATGAAGATGTTTCTAGTGTGTTCTAGATATTTAAGGTTGGAGACACATAACACTCATAACTATTACATCATTTTATAGGCAAAAGGACCAACGAAGACAGTGTGAGAATCACTTCAGCTTTTGGTCCTATTATCCGGAGACAGTAAATTCACTGCAGCTCAAAGCTAAGTGACAGAGCTGGCATGAGCTGTGGACTTTAGCTCCCAAATACTATGGCATTCATTTCTCACTTTTGGCTTCTAATCTGTTACCAGAGGGGAAGATAAGGATAGCCAATCCTTCTCAGAGAAAGCAGCTATAAAGAACATTGGGTAGTTTACTTATAAAATCAAACCATTGGAATGACCCTGTGAAGAAGTCAGATTGTCCAGATTAAAAAATGATGAAGAAAAGAAAGGCAGGTGCCAGTGTCTGCTGACTATAATCCCAGCTCCTCAGACGGAGGAGATGTAGAGATTATCAGTTTGAATCCAGCCCAGGCAGGAAAGTCCTTAACATGCTTATTTCTAAGAAATCACAGAAAAACCCAGATGTGGGACTGTGATTCAAGGGTAATGAGCGACCCTGGAGCAAAAGGAGCTCAGGGACAACCCCTAGGCTCATAGTTCAACCCCAGGACCTGCCCCACCAAAAGAGCCTGTACCTCCATGTCTTTGTGTATGTATGGATGCATTCCTATAGGGGAATCTCCAGAGTAACTTTTGTGAATGGCACCAAGGAAATTTGTTTTCAATACAATGATTTCATAGCACAGAGATAGCTTTCATGACAATGTATGTTCTGGGGCTCCCCTCACTGGGCCCAGTGTAGCTTGAGTGTTTCTCTGCACCCCAGGCCTGCTGGAAGAAGTCTCTCACATTGTCTGAACAGGCAGGCTAAAGGCATCACTCCTGTACAGCTATGTAACAAACAATTCCATCTGGGCCAATTAGTGAGGATGAGTGTAGGTGGGCTCTGAAGGTAAGGAGAAAAAGGCCTCTTTGTACCCCAAGCTCTCTCTTTCCCCAGTGTTCTGATTTGACAGGAAGCCTTCATCTGTGCCACCTCCCCTGGCAGGCCAAGTTCCCTGCACTTATTCTGCCTTTGTGAGGCTATGTTCTGGTGTTCATATAGAGTGCTAAATGGAATTCAGGAGTCCTTCAGGAACACAACTAGGGCACTGAAGCTAAGGAAATGTTTCATTGCAGATGATGATGAGCCTATGATCCCTCTTCTAAGTTTCCGGAAGCCTGGGAAATCCAAGCACATGTCATATATCACAATACTTCCTGTCATATGGGGCTGGCAAAGCTCATCTGTTTTTGAAACCTTTGACATCTCCTAGTTGGGCCGTGGATGCCTAGGTTTAGTTGTGAACACAGGGCCTGGGGGCTGACAATGAGATCAGAGCAAAGACTAGTGCTTTACCATTTTGTGTCCCAGCTTCACTTCTGCTTTCTGTGTGTGTGTGTGTGTGTGTGTGTGTGTGTGTGTGTGTGTGTGTGTGTGTGTGTGAATACACTAGTCCTTGAACTTGAACTCAGGACTTGAGCACTGTACCTAGTTTCTCTTGTATAAGGATAGCCCTTTCCCACTTGAGCCACAGAGCCAGTTCAGGCTTTTTCCTGGTAATGTGGTACTGATAGCCCAGAGTTTCATATATGCAAAGCACTCTACCCCTAGTGCACATTCCCAGCCCTGTACTTCAGGTTTGTTAGTTTGTGTTTGTCTTTTTGTTGTTGTTGTTGTTGGTTGTGAGAATTGAAGTCTGGGCCTATGGGCTGTCCCTGAGTTCTTCAGCTAATGTCTGGTGCCTTACCATTTGAGCCAGAGGCCACTTCAGGTTTTCTGGTGGTTCATTGGAGCTAAATGTCTCAAGGACTTTCTTGCCCAGGCTAGCTTTGAACCATGATCTTCAGATCTCATCCTCCTGAGTAGCTAGGATAACAGGCATAAGCCACAAACACCCAGCTTCAACTTCAGTTTTCATAGTGGTGAATTGGAGATAAAATCTCATGGGACCTTTTGTGTTTGGAATAGTTTGGAAACCTGATCCTCAGATTTCAGCTTCCTGGGAAGGCAGGATGACAGACCTCAGCTATCCACCCCTAGGCCGTGGCACTCTGCTGCAAGGGGGTCCTTGGCTCCACATGGTGGAATGCTATCTATGAGCCCAAGAGGTAAGGGTCAGTGCTGAGGCTGCAATTTCAAGGTTCATGTCTGAGAAAAAACAAAACAAAACAATTGTCTGCAGGAGAGAACTCACCCACTCTTTAGTAATACAAAATTTTGTCCCTGCTATGGGAACATATCTGAGTCTCAATATTCTTGTCTGCATAATCATCTCAATTGTAGAGCTCTTACAAGGACCAGATGAAAGAATGCACCCTGTGAAGGACACAGCACATGGCACTTTTTGAAGGACTCAGCACACAGCATCATGTGATATACTCAGCACACAGCACCCAATGCAGGATTCAGCACACTGCACCCTATGAAGAACTCTGCACATAGCTCTATTAACCAACCTGTCATTAGAATTAGGGTGCTTTCATCAGTATCTCCATTCTTTGAGGAACATTTCATAAACCATACAAGTTCAAATCTAATGGTTTAGTGGGGTAGTTTTTTGTGGGGATTACCAATGGGGTTTGAACTCAATGCATGGGCATACTGTTCTAATACCATTTGTTCAAAGTTAGAGATTTACCACTTTGAGCCACATTTCCAGGAGTCTCACAGACTTCCTGTCAGGGCTGGGTTTTAAAGCCCCCTAGAAGCCAGGGTGACGGCGGTAAACCAGCAGCGTCTGATTTCTTGGAGCTGTGTTGCAGCGGTTTACATCTGGCTAAGTCAGTCTAGGCGGCAGCTGTCAGCGCCAGACTCCTAGCTTGCTCTGTGGTGATGTATTTGAAGTCCTGGCCTTCTATACTTGCAGTTAGAACATTCTATCTTTTTTTGGCAGCAGTCCTGGGCCTTGAGTAAGGGCTTAAACACTATCCCTAAGCATTTGTGCTCCAGGCTAGCACTCAATTGTTTGAATGACAGCAGAACTTCTGGATTTTCTGTTTATGTGTCACTGAGGAATTGAACCCAGGGCTTCCTGCTTACTAGGGTAGCACTCAACCACTGAGCGCCAGGAGTGAACAAGGTATAAACAGCTGGAGATTGCTGTATATAAATATCATGTACACAAAAAGAGAGATATCCCTATATTATTAACTTATAGATATTACTGCCAATTACTAGATATTAAATTATGTCTTCACTTAATGATGTGTCCTAGTTGAACAATTAATAAAGCATTAATTAAAATTACTCAATATCCTGTCATTATCATATGTGTACATATATCCATACATATATTTACATATTTTATAGAATGAGACAGATGTCTATATATAATTAAATTATGCATCATGTGTCACAACCAAATAATAGGTATTTAATTATTACTCCATGCAATTTTTATTCTGTGAATTCTTAATAATATATTAATAAAACTTAATAAACATCCTATAATTATTGCATCTAATTTATTTACAATGATACACTAATACAACCCTTCATCATTTATTGTAGTGACAATTATTCCACTTTTGACATCCTATTACATAGCATATAGATTTGCACCTGTATTATACATCCTACCTGACACCGAGCACTTTCAAAGAGAAAGAAAATGTGTCATGCTCGGCTTCTAACTCCAATATTACATTTTTGGCAGTGCTGGGATCTAAACTCAGGGCCTAGAATTTCATAAATGGATGATTTTCAGTGCAGCAGCCTCTAGCCAATTCAGCTCTTAGGCAGTTCCCAGGCCCTGAGATCGAGCCCCATATGCTGACTCCATATTGTGCTTAGTGTAGTTATTCATTTAATTTTTTTGTTTTATTCATCTATTTACCGTTGATTTTATTGACTGTTATTACACATGGAATATTTATTACATTTATTACAAAGGATATAGATTTGCCTATGTATGAAACTTCACACCTGACACCCAGGACTTTCACAAGAAAGGAAAATGTGTCACCATCGGCTTCTTACTCCACGATTCAATTTTTGTGAGTGCTGGCTTCTGAACTCACAGTCTACAAGGCTCAGTGCATGAATGGGTGATTGTCACCATGCCAGCCTGGTGCACATTGAGCTGACAAGTAGTTCACAGCACCTGAGATGGAGCCCCAGGAGTTGACAAAATAAGAACAGATTGACATGCAGATGGTAGTACACAAATAAATATAGATCTTTATAGAGTGCCAGAGATTTCTATACACTATTCAGTGATATATGCTACATTCCTACCAAATCATAGGTATTTAGTATGCCTCCATGTAATTAATATTGTTTTCATCCTTAATGAATTATTAATTAAATCAATAACTGTCCTGGAATTGTTGTGTCCATATAATTAATAATATTCTTTTAATATGTAAAAAATATTCATTAAAATCCATCAGTATCCTAAAATCACTCTAATTTTATAGTAGTATCATTCAGTAATGACTAATTCAACCTTGACATTCACAACCTTCCAATGGTATTCCTATGAATAGGAATGAGACCCTTAGGAACTCCCTCCATTGGTAGAGATCAGGACCCGGCTTCAAACCCAGGGCCTATGTTGCCATGTTGGCCTGTGGCTTCCCTGGGAGCCCACCAGCCTTCAGCAATGCCAGGTTACCAACACTTTTCAGCCATGTCATTCAAACCGAGGAAGGTCACCTTGCAAAGAAAACAAATGTAAAACCTGCAGCTATCTGCAAGTTGCTGGGTTTTTTTTTTCCTGTGTCGTTTTATTTTTTTTTTCCTGTCAGCCTTTGGGGCCCAGGATCCAGGTTCGGCTGTGGGCCCAGTGGCTGCACCCTAGCCTAGAGTGATTGAAGCTGAGGCAGAGTTGCCACCACCTGAGTTCAAGCCCTGTCCTTAACAAAATTAAAAAATATACATACATACATACATACATACATACATACATACATACATACGTTGAAAATATTTAAAAATTTTTGAGGCTCTTGGCTTGGAATTCATGCCATTTTTTTCTGTCAGAACTGGGATTTGAACTCAGGGTCTGGGTAAATCTGCAGCATAGTGGGGGAAGGAGAAGCTCACCATGCTGGAAGACAAGAAAGTCAGGCCTGTTCCCAGGGCCTGAATTCAAGTTCTAGCATTCATATACATTTTAAATCCATGGTTTATATTTACATACACATGTTTACTGCATATTGCAGTTAGTATAGTTATTCATTTTATTTTGTGTTTTATTTATTTATTATGTATTTTAGTAGGATTACACATATAATAATATTTTTTACATCCTATTACATAGGATATAGATTTGCCTATGTATTATACATCATTTGTGAGGCCCAGGATTTTCACCAATAAGGAAAATAAGCGAGACAATTGGCTTCTTCCACCAGGATTTTTTGGCAGTTTTATGATTTGAACTCAGGGCCTAGGAGGCCCACTTCATGAATGGTCAATGTTAGCCCACCAGTCTGATGCAAGTGAAGTTGTTGAGCTAATTTGAGGACCTGAGATCAAGCCCTAGGAGTGGCCAATATATAAACACATAGATGTGTAGAATGAAGTGTGTGTGTGTGTATTTACATATGTATATGCATCTATAAATGTATACAGAGACAGATAAGTATTTATGTAGATTCTAGTGTATAACTCTATATAAAGAGTGATGTCTATATCTTATTTTTATATGTCCTATTACTACCAATTATTTGGTCTAAAATTATGCCTCCATTAATTAATCACGGTAGAAGACTTAATAAAGTATTAATTCAATTAATCAATGACCTATATTTATTGTGTACAATCTTATACTAGATTGACTAGCTAATTAGTAATTCAATTAGTACATTTCAAACATTCTATTACTGTTCCTATACATAGGAATGAGTATCCTAGGATCTTCAGCAGTGTATAGGTGCCAGTCCCAGGGTCCAACTCAGGGCCTAGGTTTCTGGTTTGAGCTCAGGCTTCACTGACAGCCCACCAGCCTTCAGCCATGCAAGGTCACGTTCAATTTTCAATTTTTAAGCTGAGTCACTGAGATCCAGGATGGTCAAGTGCAAAGGAACAAAGGTAAAGCGGTTGTCTAAAACTTCCTGGTTTTTTCCTTCTCCATTTGTGTTGGTTTGATGTTTTTTTGCCAGTGCTGGGAGTTGAACTCAGGCCCTAGGATCCCTGGATCATCTGTGGGTGTAAAAGCTGCACCCTATCCTAGGGTAATCATGGTTTAACACACAATAAAATGCTTCCTTGAGCAAAATCAGTTCAAGGACAATGTCTAGCCTAACAGTTCAAGCCTCAGGATCTGCCACACAAAAATAGAGCCAGTAACCCCATGTGTATGTATGAATGTATTTCTATTGGTGAACATCCCGAGTCTCTATGAAGAAAGGCACCCAGCTAGGAAATTTGCTTTGAATAGAATGATTTCATATCACAGAGAGTGCTTTCAAGACAGTGTATGTTCAGAGGCTTTCCTCACTGTTCCCAGTGAAGCCGAGGGTTTCTCCATACCCCAGGCTGCTGGAGGAAGTCTGCCTCATTGTTGGAACAGGCAGACAAAAAGACTCACTCCTGTAAAGGCATGAAACAAACAATTCATCCGGGGGCATTTAGTGAGGATGAATGTGTGTGAGCTCTGAAGTCCAGGAGAAAAAGGCCTCTTTGTAACCCAAGCTCTTTCTCTCCCAGTGCTCTGTTTTGACAGGAAGCATTCATTTGTGCCACCTCCCATGGCAGGCCAAGTTCCCTGCACTTATCCTCTCTTTGTTAAACTATGTCCCAGTGTTGAAACAAATTGCTACAATTAATTCAAGAGTCCTTATGGCAGACAACTAGGGAGCTGTACCTAATGAAATGATTCATTATTGGCAAAGGTGCATCCCTAGGTTTCCAGAAGCTTGCTAAATCTAAGTACATGTGTAATATCACAATGTTTCTGGTCATCTATGGCTGGTGAAGCTCATCAGGTTTTGAAACCTTTGACCTCTCCTAGTTGGGCCCTGGGTGGCTAGGTTTTGCGGTTGAACACAGGACCAGGGTGCTGATCATGAGCTCAGAGCAGAAGAACTTTGCTTTACCATTTGGTGTCACAGTTTCACTTCTGGTATCTTCGTGTGTGTGTGTGTGTGTGTGTGTGTGTGTGTGTGTGTGTGTGTGTGTGTGTATGCATACTCCAGTCCTGGAGATTGAACTCAGGGCCTGTGCACTATACCTGAGTTTCTCCTGTACGAAGATAGCACTCTCCCACTTGAGCCACAGAGACATTTCAGGCTTTTTTTCTAGAGATGTGGTACTGAGGATTCAAACCCAGGGTTTCATATATGCAAAGCACTCTACCCATAAGACACATTCTCAACACTCCACTTCAGGTTTCTTGCTTTCTTTTCTTGTAAGTTGGAGCAGTTGAAGTCTGGGCCTGGGTGCTGTCTCTGAGCACTTCAGCTCAAGTCTAGCACTCTACCACTTGAGCTACAGCACCCCTTCAGGCTTTTTGGTGGTTCCCTGGAGATAACCATCTCAAGGAATTTCCTGCCCAGGCTGGTTTGGACCCTGATCCTCGCTCTCTGCCTCCTGAGCAGCTAGGAATACACGCGTGAGTCTGTGGCACCTGGCTTCCATTTCAAATTGCTAAATGGTGAGTAGGGGATAATAGTCTCATGGGACCTTTTGTGTCCGGGATAGTTTGAACCCAGATTGTCAGATCTCAGCTTCCAGAGTAGGCAGGATGACAGACCTCAGCTACAGATGCCTAGGGTCCTTGACTCCACATGATACACACTAGCCATGAACCCAACAGGGAAAGTTCAATGCCCTGAGTTCAATATTTACAACCAAGAAAAATAAACCAAAACAATTGTCTGCAGAAGACAACTCATTAGAGTTCAGTACATATATAATTTTGGCCCTGACATGGGGATATATCTGAGCCTCAACTTTCTCATGTGCACAATCATCTTACTTGTGGAGCTTTTATAAGGACCAGATGAAAGAATGCACCCCGTGAAGGACTCAGGACACAACACCTCATGAAGGACTCATCACATAGCTGTATCCCACAAGCTGTCATTAGAATTAGGGTGTTTTCATCAGTATCATCATTATTTCAGAAACACTTCACAAACTGCACAAAGTTCACATCTAATGGTTTAAAGGGATGGGGTTGTTTTAGGGGGGAGTTAGCCACGGGGATTGCACTAAAAGTTTGGGGCTACTGTCCTAAGACCTTTAACTCAAGGCTAGAGCTCTAACTCTTTGAGCCACATCTCAGAGTTTTGCAGATTCCTGCCAGGGCTGGGTATTAAACCCACCAGTGTCAGATCTCATCCCTGGGCTATCTTGGATGATAGGGTTGAGTGAGCCAGCAGCATCTGATTCCATGGAGCTGGGTTGCCTAGCTAAATCAGGTTAGATAGCAGCTGTCAGCACCAGATTCTCAGCTTGCTCTGTGATGAGATATTTGTAGTCCTATCCTTATATCATTGAGGTCAGAACATTCCTTTATTTTTTTATTGTTGGTGCCAGTCTTGGGTCTTGAGTAAAGGTCTAGACACAGTCCCTAAGCTTTTATGCTCAAAGCTAGTGCTCACTGCTTGTGCAATAGCAAAACTTCTGGATTTTTCTGTGCATGTGGTAGTGAGGAATTGAACCCAGGGCTTTGTATGTATTAGGGGAGGAGTCTACCACTGAGCCCCAGGAGTGACAAGTGTATAAACAGATAAATGTGTAGATTGGTAGATAGATAGATAGATGTATATGTGTAAACTAAGAGAGATGTCTATATTATGAAATTGTATATACCATATTACTACTAATTATTGGCAACTAAATTATTCTTTCCTTTTTTAATTATCATGATTGAATACATAATAAATTATTAATTGAAAATTATTCAATGTAGTATAATTGTGTAAAATTTTATGATATGGAAACAATACACTACTAATTTAATTGTTACTTTTATAACATTCCATTTGTATGGATATATCATCAGAATGGGTTTCTCAGAACCTCCCACCATTCATTAGTGGAAGTCCCGGGATTAGAACTCCAGGCTGGTTTTGGCTATATAGCCCGACAAACATCAGCAATGCAAGGTCATGTGCACTTTCTGGGCCTTGTCATTTAGACCCAAGATGGTCACAATACAAAGAAAAAAAAAGTAATATCACCTTCTTGAACTTCTCAGTTTTATCCTTCTCTTTGTTGTTGTTTTGTTTTTTTTTTTTTTGTCGCCCTGATATTTGAACTTTGGTCCTAGAATCCCAGGGTTGATTGTGGCAGAGGTGCCAAGACCTAAGTTCAAGCCTCGTGCTTGGCCAAAAAAAAAAATAAATAATAAGGCCCTGGCTTGGAATTTGCACCATTTTTCTAGCAGGCCTGGGATTTGAACTTGGGACCTGGTTAACTCTGTGACATTATGGGTGAAGGGGAAGCTCACAGTCTTTGAAGACAAGAAATTCAGACCAGTTCCCAGGGCCTGATTTCAAGCCTCAGCACTGGAAAAAATAATATTCATATATGAGATGTTTACATAAATGGGTTTACTGCATATGATGTTTATTACCCTTATTTATGTATTATTATTACACATATAACACTTCATT
Organism: Dipodomys spectabilis; assembly: GCF_019054845.1. Taxonomy (NCBI): domain Eukaryota; kingdom Metazoa; phylum Chordata; class Mammalia; order Rodentia; family Heteromyidae; genus Dipodomys; species Dipodomys spectabilis. Next base: position 13,992,760 of record NW_024870978.1, on the reverse strand, counting down.
TATTACATCATATCACCTAGATTATATTTGCATATGGATTATACATTGTACTGAGACCCAGGACTTTCACAGAGAAGGAAAAAAATGTGTCAAAATTGTCTTCTTACTCCACGAATAAATTTTTGGCCATGTTGTGATTTCAACTCACTGCCTACAATGCCCAATCCATAAATGGGGTCACAGTCTTAACATACCAGCCTCCAGGAAACTGAGGACTTTTGATCAAGCTACAGTAGTGCCCAATATATACATTGATAGATATGTATATGTGTATGTGTCTATATATATATATATATATATATATATATATTACATTATGCCACCATTTAATGAAGTATCATGGTTGAATACTTATAAAAGCATTCATTAAAAATTAGTTAATATCCATCCATTAGGGGAATCATACCATGGTGCTAAAATGGAAGATATAAATCCAATAATATTTGTGTGGTATTCTAAAATAAAATCATGAATTAACTGCAAATTTAATGATTACTTTTATAGCATTCCATTAGCATGCACATGAATAGGAATGAGTTTGTCAGGATCTCCCTCCATTTGTGGGTGGCAGTCCTAGCATTCTAACTCCAAGCCTGGGTAGTTTACTTCGAATGCAAACCATTGGAATGATACTGTGTAGATTTCAGACTATCACAATTAAAAAAAGAACAACAAAAAGAAAAGAATCCAGGTGTCAATGGCTCCTACCTATAATCCTAGCTCCTCAGGAGGCTGAGAATGTAGAGAATGCCATTTTGAATTCAGCCAGGGCAGGAAAGTCGGTGACACTCTTATTTCTAACAGATCGCCAGAAAAAAAAACAACCATGAGTGGGATTGTGGCTCAAGTTGCAGAGTGCTACCCTTGAGCAAAAGGAGTTCAGGGACAGGGCCTAGCCTCATAGTACAAACACGGAACTGCTCCCCTCCCCAAAAGGAGGCAATCACTCCATGTCTCTGTGTATGGATGCATGATGTATGGATGATGGGCATTCAGCAGGTTGCCCATGCTCAGCCCACTCAACTTGGGCAAGCTAGGACAAGCTCTCAGAATTCCTAGGCTGTAGGAGTGGTTGAAGGTTCTAGATCCATATTATCTATCCCTATGTAGTATGTGAGCCTAGACCTCTAGGGCCTGGTGGCTCTCACTCATTCCTCATTCCTCGTTGCAGAGTCACAAACTGGTCCAAAATCTCGGCAAAGATATGAAATAGTCAGCGATTTCTATGCTGAAAGGGGTAAGCCAATACATCTCACCATCATAACTCCTGTTACAAGTCAGTCTTGGGCTACAAATGTGGATTAGTGGTAGAGTGGTTACCTAGCATGCATGAAGCCCTGGGTTCGATTCCTCAGTAATAGAGAAACAGAAAAAGCCAAAAGTGGCACTGTGGCTAGCCTTGAGCAAAAGAAGCTAAGGAACATGCCCAGACCCTGAGTTAAAGCCCGATGACTGACAAAAAAAAAGTGAGCCTGGTGATACATATTCTTCAGGGACTCAGGAGGGCCGAGGTGAGAGGTAAGAGGTAGAGGGCAGCTGCTGGTGGCTCACCCCTGTAATCTCAGCTATTCAGGAGGCTGAGATCTGAGGATCACAATTACAAGCAAGAAAGTCTTTATGAGACACTTTTCTCCAATTAAACACCCAAAAAGTCAGAAGTAGAGCTGTGGTTCAAGTAGTAGACTGCTAACCTTGAGCAGAAAAGCTAACGGATAGTGTCCAGGCCATGAATTCAAACCCCAGAACTGACACACACTCACACACACACACACACACACACACACACACACACACACACACACACACACACACACACCAAGATAGTGCATTTACCAGTAAGCCTGCACAAGTTCCACCTCTAGAAAGAGAAAGGAAGGAAAGATTTGCTCCAGGAGGTGATATAACCAGTGCCAAAATTCAACAGGAGTTCTAAGGCTTGGAACAGGACAGAGAGCCTCAGGCAGAAGGTACAGAATGGGAAAAGGTCCTGAGGTGTGGTGTAGAACAGGTGGTGTGTGTGGAATGAAGGTTCTGTGGCTTCAGACAAGTCTGGCAGGACATTCAAGGCTGGGTCAAGGTTTGTACTTGCGTCACAGGTATGAAAGAGGGTGGAGTCCCAGAATGGGGCCCAGGGGGAAGATTAGCTTTTCTTTTCACCATGGCTGGAAGCCTATTTTTCACAGCTCCTGACCCTTAGTTCTCCTTTGCATTGAGGAGTCAGGGCAAATGCAGGGACGAACACTTGCTTAAGAAAAGCTTCTGGGCTGGGAAGGTAGCTCAGTGGTAGAGCACTTGCCTTGCATGCATGAGGCTCTGGGTTTGATTCCTCAGCACCACATAAGCAAAAAGAATAAAAATGGAAGGGGCGTTGTGGCTCAGGTGTTAGAGTGCTAGTCTTGAGCTGAAGATATGCGGGACATTGCCCTGGCCCAGAGTTCAGGCCCATGACCGGACCCACCCCCCAAAAAAAAGAAAAGAAAGAAAAGAAAAGCTTCTAACCCAATGCCATCAGTGGCTCAACCCCTTTAAATCCTAGCTACTCAGGAGACTGGGATCAGAGACTGCGGACCAAAACCAGCTCAGGGAAGGAAAGTTAGTGAAAATCTTCTTGCCAGTGAACTTCCAAAAGCCAGAAATGGTGCTGTGGCTCAAGTGGTAGAGTGCCAGCCTTAAGAGAAAAGTTAAGTTACTGGAGACCAGACCCTGAGTTCAAGGCCAGTAATTGCATTAAGAAAACGCTTTCAGGAGCTCCTTGTCTACTGTGGTGAATGGCCAGATGATCTGGGCGTCGGTAGCTCACACCTGTCCCCCTAGCTCCTCAGGAGGCTGAGATCTGAGGAGCATGGATTAAAGCCAGGCCATACAGGAAAGTCCGGGAGACTCTGATCTCCAAGGAAGCACCAGAAAACTGGAAGTGATGCTCTAGCTTAAGCAATAAGCTGAAGAGCTGAGGGGACAGCGCCCAGGCCCAGAGTTCCAGTCCCATGACCAACTCCCCTGGCCTGCTTGGAACTCACTTTTTGGCTCTAGCCAAAGTACTTTCCAGTGGGCACCTGAGTTTCTCCCAATGTCTAGGTGTCCTACAAGTCTTGAGAGCAGCCCATTTGGAGGCCTTTGCTTACAGTGTGGGCCACATTATCAGAGAAGTGTCCAGCCTTGGGGAATGGAGGTCATCGTCTGGGTCATCAGAATGACATCTGTCATGGGTGCAGTGTGGATCTGAGCAGTAAATCAATTTCTCAGACCATGGTTTGGGGCAAGGAGGGCCATAAGCTGCATGGCAGGTAACGCCTGCTCATGTGGTATCACAAGAGTGCAAATCTGTCAGGCACACCACGAGAGGGTGTTGAGTTGGGCTCATGAAAGACCTGTGGACTCACAAATCCACAGCCAGCTGGCTGCTGCTTGTAGCAGTTGCTATCCCAGGAGTCCCAGGGCTCAGAGCCCTGCTTTCCTCACCACTGCTTGGGGGCAGATGAAGGTCTGCAATCGTTGGCCTACTACAAAGGAGAATCCCTAGTGTCCTTTCCCTTGGTCCTGTGGCCCCATTCATGGATGGAGGGGCAGGTTCCATTGAACTTACTGCCATGGCGCAGACATTTCAGCCCAAGAAGGACTTAGGGAGAAACCACGTGAACTGGCTTAAGAGTTTACTACTACTTTGCCTCAGGACTCCCCCAATTCTGGCTCAGCTCATCATTACCACCTTTCTGTGTGTGCACGCATCTTGGTATTAGGGCTTGAACTCAGGGCCCGGGCTCTGTCCCTCAGTTTTTTTCATTCAAGGCTAGCACTCTACCACTTGAGCCACAGCTTTCCTTTCAGCTTTTGGGTAGTTATTGGGAGAGAAAAATCTCACACACTTTTCTAGCTGGGCTGCCTCTGAATGGCAATCCTCAGATCTCAGCCTTCTGAGTAGCTAGGAATATGAGAACATGACCTATTAGCACCTGGCCACACTGTCCTTCTTGGTAAAGACGAAGTGCCTCTCTCCCTGCCTAGCACCCATGTACAGTTACCCCTCCTACCCCACCCCTAATCCTCCAGGCTTCACAGGAATTATACCCTCCCCTGAGGACAAAGAAATAGAATCAGGTTTGAGCTTTTTGTTCTCCACACAGTCAGGGGCTGCAGGGAGCTGATGTGTACTGTAGTTCAAGTGGTTGAGCGCCAACATTGTGCAAACCAGCTAAAGGATACCACCTAGGCTCCGAGTTCAAGCCGGCAACCTCACACAAACACACGCACACACACAAACACACGCACACACGCAAACACACATACACACACACAAAACACACACACACACACAAATATCCTTAGCAGGGCCCAATGGCTCATACCAGAAATTCTAGCTACTTAAGAAACTGAGCTCCTAGGATAGCAGCTTGAAGCCATCCCAGGCAGTGAAATCCGTGACTCTTCTCTCCATTAAATTACTTAAAAAGATGAAAGTTGGGCTGTGGTTCAAGTGGTAGTGTGTCAGCTTTGAGCAAAAGAAGCTCAGAGACTGCACCTAGGCCCTGAGTTCCAGCTCTAAGATTTTTTAAGACACCCTTTGCCCCCACTCCACCCCGAATCAGGCCATAAATCCAGATTTTGGTCACCCTGGATCTCACTTCCATTCCTGCCGCTTTCACAGCACTGCCACAAGCGGCCAGTGTGTGGCCAGCACTGGATTAAGAAGTGAACGTACAACAAGGGGGGCATAGCCAGGTCAAGGCTAATGTCCCAGAACATTGAGGTATTGGCCATACTAGTCTCTAATCCTCCCAGTTTCCTGGACCTAGAATTTAAAGTGTGTGCATCTGTATTCTGGGCATCCAGAATTTTCTAGAAGGACATAAGAGGCCAAGCTGGGGTGGGAAGATAGACTTTGCTGCAACAAGGTACGTTGACATTTCCTAGACACCAATGGATACTTCCAAGCCACCTTGACCTCAAATCCCATGTAACACCGGATCCTCCTTGCTTGGGCAGCCTTCAGTCAGCTATCAAGCTCGAGTTGGCCAGAGCCACCACAAACCCTCCTTCTCCCACTCCACTGCCAGCATGCAGGGAGGGATGTGAGCCAGAGACCCAGCTGAGGAAAAGGACAGGACATCACATGACTAAGGTCCCCCCAGAGGCAGGGGAGAACTTATGCCAGCCGGCCCTGCTGACCCAGAATCCCCTGGAGGCACCCAAATATTTGGACAGGCTGGATTTGAGCCCCAAAGAAAAGCTGGAATCCAGGCCTCTGGCAATTTAGGACTCACTGTTGACTCTGATAGGAGGCTAAAGGGCAAGGTCAGTGTGGAGGAGGGGCACCATCCGAGGTCAGAAAGAGGCAGCTCAGGAAGGGGGCAGAGGAAGATGAGGGAAATACACACACACACACACACACACACACACACACACACACACACACACAAACATGCACACAGGTAGCCCAAGGCCTCAGCAGTCCCTGAGCACCCTCACAATCCCACCCTCAAGAAGATGGCACTACTATCCTCAGACCAACTGTAGACAAAGCTCAGGGCCTCTCACAAGTCTGGAATGGCTCATAACATAGCTTGGTATTTCCTAAATATACACACCATTATGCAGAAATCTCAGCTACCTTATTTTTGGTTGTCGGTCATGGGGTTTGAACTCTGGGCCTGTGCGCAGTCCCTCAGCTCCTCAACTAAAGGTGAGTGCTCTACCACTGGAGCCACAGTGCCACTTCTGGCTTTCTGGTGGTTCAATGGAGATAAAGTCTCAGAGATTTTCCTGCCCAAGCTGGCTTTGAACCGCGATCCTCAGATCTCAGCCTCTACCATCCCACACCTTCTACAATTCATCCAGTCCCTGCCTGCCACAGGTCATGACCTCTGGAGTTCTTGGTAAGGCACTGCCCACTGTACTGTGGCTTCACACTGGGGCCAACCTGGGGAGTTCTTAGAAATGTCTGTACAGTGAGGCCAGCACCTGTTCTCCCAACCACAGCACCCCTACTACTTCACCATCTCTTATAAGCAAAGAAGGGGTGGCTTTCTTTCCTTCTTTCTTTCCTTCTTTCTTTCTTTCCTTCCTTCTTTCTTTCTTTCTTTCTTTCTTTCTTTCCTTCTTTCTTTCTTTCCTTCCTTCTTTCTTTCTTTCTTTCTTTCTTTCTTTCTTTCTTTCTTTCTTTCTTTCTTTCTTTCTTTCTTTCTTTCTTTCTTTCTTTCTTTCTTTCTTTCTTTCTTTCTTTCTTTCCTTCTTTCTTTCCTTCTTTCTTTCCTTCTTTCTTTCTTTCCTTCTTTCTTTCCTTCTTTCTTTCCTTCTTTCTTTCCTTCTTTCTTTCCTTCTTTCTTTCCTTCTTTCTTTCTTTCTTTCTTTCTTTCTTTCTTTCTTTCTTTCTTTCTTTCTTTCTTTCTTTCTTTCTTGTTGAGGGGCTTGAACTCAATGCTTGGCTACTGTCTCTGATGTCTATTATTCCTCAAGGCCAGTGCTCTAACACTTGAGCCACAGCTCCATTTCCAGTTGGATTGGAGATGAGGCTCTCGTGGTACTTTCCTGCCTGGGCTGGGAAATGAGATCCTCTGGATCTCAGCCTCCCGAGTGGCCAGGATGATAGGCATAGGATGACAGGCATGAGCCACTGGCACAGCTTATGGTGTCTCGTCCTTCAGAATTTCCATTAGTTCTCCTCTAGATGCTACCACCTAGACACTCCTCTACCTCCCTCAGGGACAGCAAAGGGAAGCTGAGAATTTGGGTAGGGCCATAGGCTTTAAAGGGCCCCCTCCACATCACTAGCCCTCTCTAAGTTCCCATCTGCCTCCTCTGGATGGACTGGTCGTCCAGGGAAGATCAGACCCACTAGGAGTTCTGGGGCCTGACCTGTATCCCCCCACACCACCCAACAGGACCTGCGGATTTCTGGGGCCAGCTGCTCCATGTCCTGGTGGAAGACATTGGGAGGGTTGCTGATAACTGGGTCCAGGGGTGTTCAAGGCAGAAGATTGTCCAGCTCTCCTCTGTCAAAGAAGGAGACACAAAGCATAGATGGATTTACTAAGAGCTTCAGGGCATAGACATCCACATGTCACTAAGATCCCTTGGAGAACTGTATCGGGACAATCTCGCACATCTATACCAAGACTCACACAAATGTACCGAGTTTCTCACCTGCAGCCCTAGCTGGAAATGAACATGCTCTGCTATGCTGTCCATCATCTGCAGCACCTTTGCTCTCTGTGTTTCCTGTCAGATCCTCCTTCTTAAGCAGGACCCCCTTTTCAAGTGCTGCTTCCAAGAAGCCCATTTCGATCACCTTGGCAGAGCTGGAGCCTCTCCGCTCTGCAGGCTGCCGGCTTTGTCACACTCTGCCTTCTGGCCAGTGTGGGTTGAGAGTACACAAAGAGGCCAGGCCTGGGTTCCACTGCTGGATTTCTGAAGGCCCTGATACACCACACAGGGACAGGTGTTTTATCACACTCCGTGAGAGGGCACTCAAAGCCCAGGTAGTCTGTGGTCATAAGACAGGGCCATTTCTTTGTGTGGGCTTGAACTGAAGATCTGGGAGCAGACTCTCTTAGTTTTATTGCTCAAGGCTGGTGCTCTACCTTTTGAGCCACAGCTCCACTTCTGGCTTTTTGGTGATTCCATGGAGAGTAGAGTCTCACGGGCTTTTCAGCTTATGGCTGGGTTCAAATAGTGATCCTCAGATCTCAGCCTCCTGAGTAGCCAGTATGACAGGGATGAGCCTGAGCCCCAGGTGAGAGGCACCAAATGCTTTTTTTTTTTTGCTCTTGTTTATCTCCAGTCAACTAGCAAGCTCAAGTTAAAATAATCAGTTACTGGGGATCAAAACCCTCTCCTATGTCAGTTAATCCAAAGAGATAAAGTGTCTTTGGAAAAGGCTAGTCTGAGTTGGCTAGGGGTATTTGTGTGTGTGTGTGTGTGTGTGTGTGTGTGTGTGTGTGTGTAAGTGTCAGGGATATCTACCCTTATCTCTGTGGTGCCTCATCCTCCCAGCAGGGAGTGCATAAAGGTTCCTGACCCCAAGGAAGGTGGATGGGCAAGGGTACTTAAAGTCATATCCAGGGGGAAGATCCGAATTCTGTCCTGCAATGGAAGCCTGGACAGATAATGGAGAGAAGAAGAGGTTAATGGGAACAAAGGGAAGCCCCTTACCTTTGGCTAGAAGTACCAACCAGCTCGAAGACTGAATCCATCTTTCTTGGTAGTCAGATAAAAGGTGGACACTGTTCATTTATTTTATTATGATTGTGTGAGCCCTAGGGCTTGGATTCAGGGCCTGGGTGTTATCCCTGAGCTTCTTTTATTGAAGGCTGAGGCTCTACCACTTGAGCTACAACACCACATCTGGCTTTTTTGTGTGTGTGGGATTGGTGGAGATAGGTGGTTTATGGGAGATAAGAATCTCACGGACTTTTCTGCCCGGGCTGGTTTGAGTCACGACCATCAGCCCTCAGACTCCTGAATAGCCAGGATGATGGGTGGGAGCCACAAGCTCCTGACCACCACCATCCATTTATAATCCATTAGGCCCAGGGCTGGGCCACCCACACTGCACCTCCTTGTTGGGAGTGGGAAGCAGACATGAGTGGATTTGATACTTCAACAGCCTACCTATCTTTGAGCATTGTTCCAGGTCAGTCTGATAGCAGCTTCCTCCTTATCCACAGCAATGACTTGGCTCTGTCACAAGAACAAAGGTCCCCCGGGAGGTGTCAGGTCTGGGGTCTTTCCTCTGCACCCCACCCCCCCAAGCTGGCTTTGAGTTGAACCGTGATCCTCAGATTTCTGCTCTTGAGTACTTAGGATGATAGCCATGAGACACCGGCACCTGGCCAAAGATACTTTTCCAAGCCTGTCATCCTATCCCTTCAGGAGACTGAGATCTGAGGACTGCAGTTGGATGCACCCTTCTCAGCAAAGTCCATGAGAACTCTTATCTCTAATTAAACACCCCAAAAAATTGGAAGTAGAGCTGTGGCTCAAATGGCAGTGTGCTAGCTTTGAGCATAACACAAGGGATGGGACCCAGGCCCTAGCTATAAACTTTTTCTAGCATAGACCTACCCAAGAAAGGGAAGCAGGTAGGCACACGGGAGCTCAAAGCTCACACGTAATCCTCAAGACTCACAGAATAGACCCCATCCTGCTCTGATTCTCTACATTCTATGTCCTAGATTATGTCAGTCTTAGATGGGACCGACCATGCACCAAGTCAGGACGTTCAAGTACAATCTCATACTGAGGATCCCGTGACCTCATCAAGGCCTCAAGATCCCTCGACACTGGGCAGGCATTCAGTTGAGGTTTATTTATCCAGCCACAAGATATGGGCTTGAAAGGATTTCTTGGTCAAGGGATGAGACTGAAGGGCTGTAGGTCCCTCTCTCTCGGGAAGGAGAAAAGGCCTATCCATCCCAGGAATGTTCCTGGGTTGTGACTATCCTCAATGAAACAACCCTGCTCAGAGCTCAGTGTCTCTGGTTTACCCACCACCCCCTACCCAGCCCTGCCCCACCTTCAGTCGGCCCTCTCTGAATCCCAGATCTGCCTTCTGGACTAAAGTTTGAGCCAGCAAAGGGACCCACCTCTATCTCTGAGAATGGCAGTCACGGGGCTCTACAGTACCCTAGAGGAAGTCTTGGGGCAACAAGGGTCTGACTTCCCCCCTCATTCTCTGGATGTCCTGTGCTAGTGGCAGGCTTACCTCTGTCTCTGGTTGAGGAATGAACACTGGGGGTGTCATCTTCAGATTGAGCCAGCAAAAGTCCCAGTCCCCAAGGATGTACCACACAGGCATCCAGCAGTGGATGACAGCCAGCTGGTCAATGGTAAACCCAAAGTGCCAAGACTTTTAACAGACATGTGGCTGGGTCAAAGTCTCTATCACTGATGGTCTAACTTGTTAGATGAGGTTATGGCTCCAATGGCCTGACACACCTGACCTGGGATCATCCTCCCTCTTCATCTTCTTGCTTAGCACTTGCCACCCTCCTCTTGACACTCCCTCAGCCTATACCTCCCTATACTTTGGACAATTTCTTCTTATCTGACTAGAAAATAAACTCGGTGGGCCAGGGGAGACTGAAATTTGGTGACACACCCTGAACCATAGGGTCTACCCAAGGCTGTTTCCCTCTGCAGTCGGCGACCACAGAGCTCCTGGATGTCATGAAGTTCCTGAGGGGTCCGTGGCTTCGTCCTACATACTGACTTTAGGCTCTGAAACTGTCCCCACAGAGATTGTGAGTGGTTGGCTCCTTTGATCCAGGGACTCCAAACCAAGGCTTACATATTCCGTTCTTCTTTCCTTTCCCCCTTTTCTCCCTCCATCCTTCCCTCCTCTTTCTCTTTCCTTTCTTTGTGTCACTCCTGGGCCTTGAACTCAGAGCCTGAGTGCTGTCCCTAAGCCTTTTTACTCAAGGCCAACAGTCTACAGCTTGAGCCACTCATCCACTTCTGGCGTTTTCTTTTTGGTAGTTTGTTGGAGATAAGAGTTTTACAGGCTTTTCTTCCTGGGACTTAAGCCTCAGTCCTCCCATCTCAGCCTCCTAAGTAGCTAGTATGACAGGTGTGAAGCACCGGCATCTAGCTCAAACCAAGATTTCTTCATGTGCTGTGGAACCAGCACTAGAACATTTCATCGTCTATGATTCCTGGACCTGGCACACACTTTAACGGTTTGTTGGATAAATAAATGAGCATCTCTCTATGACAATACTACAGAAAACTCCCATCCAACTCAGATAAGCATCCTGGTGGTGGAGGGGTTAGTGGGGGATTTGTTGAAGCCTGAAGTAGCTCTTCCACAGTTCTCCCTCGCCCCACTTCCTGCCCTCCTGGAGCCACCGCACTTAACTCTTTTGGCTCTGAGGATGTGAGCCACGATGTACTTGCTGGATTCTGGGGCTCTTCGATGCCTCTCTTCTCAAAAATCTTTGTCCAGCGGCTAACTCAGTTTGGCACTTAATTCCGCCCTCAGGTGTGAATGAGGCACATGAGGTGAAAGCCTGGCTCAAGGAGCCTCCTCTCCTCCCCCTGGGGCCAGACAGGATGGTCTACCACATCCGGCCCCCAAGTTTCATGTTGCAGAGAAAGAATCCTTGAGGGTTCCCAGTTCTCTGAATCTCCAAGATTCTAGTGCAGTGCTGGGAATCGTCTCTGCTCACAGCTGGCAACCTGGGGATTGCGAGGTCACCATCTCTGCTCCCCATGATGTCCTTGACTGTGGTGGTCACCCTAGAGAGAACCAGAGGAGAATCAGTAGCTTCTGGAGGAAGAGAGTCAAAGCAGGATGTTCCTGACAGGAGACGATCTGGCTTGGGAACTCTGCCTATGCCGCCTTGTACATCATTGTTTGGCAGCTGAAATGGTCCATCTAATTTGACCCATAATCCCAATCATTAGTAGTAATTGCCAGCTTAAAGAAAAAATCCTGGAAAAGCTGGCATTTCAGTTGTCCCAATCAAACTTATAGGCTTCCAAAGTCAGTGGTCCCCTTTTCCTTCCAGATAGCCTACAGCAGGTAACAGAAAGTGGCATTCAGCCAGCCCTAGCTAATTGCCATGGCCTGATACCGTGCAGGCTTCAGCAGGGGGAACGCACTTGCCTACCACTGCCCAGCTGGAAACAGCTGAGGCAGGACACAGATTGGTGTCTACAGGACTCCAGGGAGGACTGCCCACCGGTGCACTGCCCTAGGGGGGAATCCAGGCCACCAGTGGGGGCCTGAAGCCCCCTGCCCAGATTCCCATGGACACCGACAAAGCCCTGGGTAAGGTTCCCCTCTCATCCTTGTTTGTGGTGAACCATCTGCTATGTCACACCATTCGCCACCCACCAGACCCTCCTAGCTTCACATCTTCTGCCCTACTCCCCCCATCTCATTCCCTAATTATGTTTGGCAGACACATTCCCAACCCTTGAATTAGCTCCAACTCTACACACCAGAGCAGGTTGTCTGGCTGTATGAGTTTGGCTGTGGTCACACTTGCCTCACCAGCCTGAACACAGAAGGACAGGTGTCCACTCTGGTTTGTGATTCACACAGACCTCCAAGTAGAGACCCACGCAGACCCAGAAGCTACTGTGAGCTACAGGAAAGGGGAAGAGAGAGGTGGAAAGAGGTGGAAAGGAACATCTACTGAAACCTTCCCCAAACTATTCATGTAACAGTGAAGGAGAAAATAAAAATTGTGGCTGGGATCATACTTGGCATTGATGACAAAAGAACAATACACATGCACAAAAATAAAATGCTTTTGCTCTTTTTAGACATGGTGACTTGAATAGGTTTCCATTGTCCTCATATCCCTGCTCTCCCAACATGCACGCACGCACACACACACACACACACACACACACAAAATCCAGACCTGTGACAGAAGACTGGTCCATGCAGCACCTGAAATTTGCCAACTGATCGCTCACCTGAGCACAGTCATGCTGTACAAGTTGAAAGATGATCTCTCTCCCTCCCTCTCTCCCTCCCTTTCTCTCTCTCTCTCTTTCTTTCTCTCTCTCATACACACACACACACACACACACACACACACACACACACACACACAGACTCAGAACAGTGCCTCTCCTGAGTTTTTCACTTCCTCATCTGGGACAATGTACAAGCTGGGGCATGGGGTTCCCTTGTCAGAACCAAGGGATCCCACCAAAGGGGAGAACCACTCTAATAAAAAAGAACCACCCTGCCTTTCCCTTTCTCCAGGGTCAGAATCTTCCTCTTGAGAACAACAAACCTTAACTCCACATAAACCAAAACCCTAGGCCAGGATGCTGGATAAAGGAGTGCTGAGACAGGTGGCTCCTCAGAGCCAGGACAGATAACAAGCAGGGGTTCATGGTTCCCCCAGAGGGGTGTCTGACCTGGGATGGGGGCGGTTTGGGGGAAATGGATGGGCTCCTAAATGTTACATACATGGATGGACTTCCTACTTCCAGCCTAGATGCTTCTGGGCGACTTGGTGCAATTTGGGGGAGGATGAGGAGACCAGATGGACCGGGAGCACCAGCAGATTCTGGCAGAGCTGGGAAATGTGATCACCCTGTGAGAACTGATGACAGCTGGGGTGGGGAGAATAGGCTGGGGGTGGGTGAGAGGGAGTGTGTTTCTCCCAGATATTCATCTTCTATCTGACCCCCCAGTGTCCTCACCTCCCTAGTGGGCTCTTCTGGGACCCTCCTCAGGTGAAAGGGTGACCAAGCATAGAGGACAAGGGCTCACACAGCAAGGGGGTCTATCTTCTACATCCAACACCCCCACCCCCAGAAATAAAGGAAAAGACCTGAGAAGGCAGGTTTGGAGATGCTGCTCCCCACCTCTGACTGAAGCCACCAGGTTCCCACCAAGGTGAGGAAGGGTGCAGATGGGTGGCTGTGTGGCTCCATTACTCCAGGCCAGGATCTCTCTGTCGCCCCCTCCTCACCCAACCCTGCATCTTCCCGTTTCCTGGGACGCTGGCCATTAGGGACATGAGAGGGATCCTCGGGTTGCCACCCACCCCCACCCCCCACACCTGGGGTGCATTTGCGGCAGAGCCAGGGTGTACTATGGGATGCAGGGGAGGCACAGGTGGGACAGGAGAGGGGAGGCGGGAGGCACGGGTCGGGTCCGGGTTCGCAGAATGGGGGAGACTGTGAGGGGGGGTCGAGGGGTTCACTGGACAATGGGGTCCCAGGGTGTGGGCCCACAGGGTGGCCACTCACGTGTGCTGCTGGGAGAAGCTGTAGGCAGTGGCTCCAGGTGTGGCAGGCCCAGAATCCAAGGACCAGGGTCCTGGACCAGGTCACTGAAACAAGCCAGCCAATGGCACGTTATCTCAGCTAGGAAACTGAGAGAGGCAAGCCGCATCTAGACTAGCAGTGCCATTTTTGAAACACCGCACCTTGGGGAGGGCCGGGGAGGAAGGGGCAGGATCTGAGGGCTCATGGTACGGCAAGCGTGGCCTCTCCTCCCCCTCAGCTGAAGACAACTCAGCTCCTGCCTCATCCACAGCCAGACCTGTTTCCGCCGATGCCGCCATCACCCCTGCCACTGCTGCCTCCAAGGCTGCCTCTTTAGCTACCTCCTCCTCAGTGGCCTCCTCCTCTGTGGCCACTGCCACCACCATGATAATTGGCACCTTGGACTTGGGACAGCCCATGGCCACCACGCCACCATGGGGCTGCTTGAGGTGATGTGTCTGCTGTGCTAGTTCCTCATGCTCTGCGCTCCCAGTCAGGACCTTCACTTCAATTGAGGCCTCAGCCAGCCACTGAAGCCACTTCCTCTCATGCATGTACTTACTCCTCTCTGCTCTCTCTCTCTCTCTCTCTCTGCTTCCACTCCTCTTGTGGGCCACTTCAACCCCTCCACGCAGGCCTGCCTGCCACTGAGAGCCCCTGGCCACTGCTACCACCACAGTGAGCCCTCTGGGCCCTGCCTCCTCCTCCCCTCTCCCCCAACCCCTCCTCTCCTCAACCCCCTCCAACTCCCCTCAGCCCCGCCCCCCACCCTTGCCTACAAGTGCAGCCCCGCCTGGGCCCTAAGGCTTCCAGGCCATGGGAATTGCAGCCTCACCTCAGCTCAGCACTCCCCGCCAACCTTAACACTTGCCCAAGGAATCAAATCTCCCCTCAGCCCCACCACTGGAGGGGACTCTCCTCCATTCCTCTCCACTCCACACATCAAGCAGGTACACGGTGACCCCTGTGTGTGTGAATGTAGGTGTCTTTGTGTGTGTGTGTGTGTGTGTGTGTGTGTGTGTGTGTGTGAGCGAGAGAGAGAGAGAGAGAGAGAGATTGTTGGGGATAACTACCTCAGAACAAAGCACCCTTTGGGATGACTCAGCACACAGAACACTTCAAAAAACAGCACAAAGCACCCTGTGTAAAGGACTCAGCACAGTGTGCCCTTTGAAGCACTTAGCATATAGTAACCTTTGGGATAACTCAACATACAGCTCCCTTTGAAGGAGGAAGTCCATAGCATGCAGTGTATAGGACTCAGTTCATGGCATGCTTTGAAAAACTCAGCACGTAGAACTCTTTTCCAGGACTCAGCACATAGCACCCTGTGTTAAGGCTCCACATACACCACTCTTTGAAGGGCTGAGTATGTAGCACCCTGTGTAAAGCATTCAGTGCACAGCACCCTTTACAAAATTCAGCACATAGCAGAGTTTTGAAGGACTCAGCATATACCACCCTGTGGAAGGGCTCAACACACAGCACCATTTGAAGGACAGTACAGAGCACCCCATATAAAGGACTCGGCACATAGCACTTGAAAAACTCACCTCATCCGACTCTTCTCAAGGATGCAGCACATTGCACCCATTGGGATGACTCAGCATACAGCCCCCTTTAAAGGACTCAGCAAAAGTACTCTGTGTAAAGGACTCAGCCCACAGCACCCATTGAAAAATTCACCTGTCCCTCCCTTCTCAAGGGCTCAGCACATAGCACCCTTTGGGATGAATTAGCACACTGCACCTTTTGAAGGACTCAGCATAAAGTACATTCTTTAATGGACTCAGCACACAGCACACTTTGAAAAACCCAGCAAGGCCCACTCTTCTCAAGGACTCATAATATAGCACCCTTTGGGATGACTCAGCACACAAATGCTTTTGGAGGACTCAGCACAAAACCCCCATGTGGGAAGGACCCAGAAAATAGCACTCTGTGAAGGACTCAGCACATAGCTGTATGTCACAAGTTCAGCTGTCATTAGAATTAGGGTGCTTTCTTCTGTATCACCATTCTTCAGAAACACTTCACAAATCCTACTAGTTCACCTTTAGTTAACCTGTTTTATGGGGGAGGGTCAGCTGGGGGTCTTGAACTCACAGCGTGGGGCCCTGTCTCTGAGCTCTTTGGTTCAATGTTAGAGCTCAACCACTCTGAGACATGGCTCCAATTTTGTTTTTTTGGGGGGTGGGGGTTGTTCTTTGACAGGCCTTACAGTGATCAGGAAGGCCAAGTTGTGGTGTCCATGGCCAAAGGCTCTTAGCTTGGCCTGGAGCTGACCTGTCCCTTCTTTGTGTCCCTGGAAGCCGGGCCTCCTGGAGCTCCCTTGGCATAGGATGAAACAGATCTGCTCTGGAATCATCATTCAGGGTGGGCAAAAGTCAGCTTGGCCCTGGTCACTTCCCCCAATTGAACTCTACATGACGATAGTCCCCCACGATGGCACGGGGCCACATGTCCCGCATCTGGCTACAAGGGGGCAGGAGTCACCCACCATAGGGATTGTACCTGAGAGTTGTGTTTACTCTTGCTTCCCTGGGCCCCTATCATGCTTCGAAGCCACCCTGGACAGGAATGTACTTGAGAGTCTTACCTACAATTAACCATCAAAAAGCAAGTGGGGCTGTGGCTCAAGTAGAAGAGCACTAGCCTTGAGCAAGAAAACTCAGGAATAGAGCCTAGGCCCTAGGCCCTGAGTTCACACACACACACACACACACACACACACACACACCACATGCATGCAAAATCAGAGATTTCTACACTGCAATCTTTGGGTATTCTCTACCTTTTCCCCACTAAGCCTGGTGGCTGTTGACCTAGGTATTTGATGCATCAAACACCAGCTGGCATCTTTTATTTTGGGGAACAGAATTGCTAGAACATCAGCCTTCCCCTATCCCAGCTCCTTGACTGGGTCAAGGTCTATCCAGACCCTTTGGGGCTCCTTTTACAGAATAGCCAAGATGCCTTCAAAAGGAATCACATGCTGGGCACTGGTGGCACATGCCTGTCATCCTAGCTACTCTGGAAGTTGAGATCTAGAGGACCTCTGTTCAAAGCCATCTTGGGCAGGAAAGTATGTGAGACTCTTATCCTCGATGAACCATCAGAAAACAAGAAGTGGCACTGTGGCTCAAGTGGTGGGGTGCTAGCCATGAGAAAAAGATCTCAAGGACAGTGGCCAGGCACTGAGTTCAAGCCCCAGGACGGGAAGAACAAATGTTTGTTGGAGGCTTGTTTTCCCTTTGAAAACTATTCATTCTTTGTGATAAGCATAACATGGGCCTCTTCCCTGGCCACGAATGGTCCATTAGATGTCACTTGAATATGGGCCACCTCCCAGAAGCCTCTGCCCTACCTGACCCTCAGTTTCCCTTCCCATCACCTGTAGATGGAGGCCTGAGAGAAGGCCACCTTGCCACCTACTTGTGGTGGCTGCTGAGGCTTTTAAGAGTCAGTATGTCACATAGAGAGTCATCATCTGCATCAGTCTACAGAATAAAGGGAGGGAATACTCCTTGCCTGAGCCTGTGAGCTGTGGGTGATCTGCATGTGTGGCTTCTGCGGCAGGATGTGCTCCATCGGGGAGTCCTCTATGGGGTAGGGTACCCCGACCTGCCCTTTGGCAGTTTCCACACTGCTTTGAAGTGGCAATTCTTCCAAACCTTTCTGCTCCTCCCTCATTTTGACCACCGCGAAGTCTGAGGTGTCTGAAGCGGTGGTGGTGGCGGGGGACTCAGCCTGTGCTGGCATCTGGTGC
The DNA here is from genome assembly GCF_019054845.1 of Dipodomys spectabilis. Taxonomy (NCBI): domain Eukaryota; kingdom Metazoa; phylum Chordata; class Mammalia; order Rodentia; family Heteromyidae; genus Dipodomys; species Dipodomys spectabilis. The sequence continues at coordinate 13,975,260 of NW_024870978.1, read as the reverse complement.
CTGCTGTCCATGCCTTCCCCTTCACAGGGGCTCCCACAGCTCTCTCCTTTTCATCTTCTCCTGGGACAGCCAGCACATGTGCTCAGCTTTCTCCAGGCACAGCTCACAGGATTAACATCTGCTCTTTACACACCACGAGGGAGTCCTCGATGGTGTGGATGTGTGCCAACAGCTGGGTGCATCAATGGTGGTGCTCATCCACTGGATTCCAGAAGTCCACATCAACAGGCAGGTCGTGGACAAAGCAGATTTTCTTCTCGGATGCCCACGTATCCTGCTTCCCATCCTCACATATGCTGTGGTGCCAGCTCACAGGGTGGGGGGCCAGTGGCTCCAGCTTTCTCTGGCACTGAGCTGCCAAGTGGACTGGGCACCTGCAGTGGGCCTGCCACTCTTGGTGCAGGAGTTTCTCCCTGTGGATTTCAGCCATGGAGAGCGCCCCCAGATCCACGTCCCTCTCGGTTTGGGGGATGTCTCCATCCTCTGCGATGGTCATGTCTGGGGGAGTTGCCTCCTCACCTTTTGCTTCTCCAGGGCTCTCAACTTTCCCTTCCCCATGGAAAGCCAGGAAGCTCAGCTGGGCCTGCAGGCTCTCCTCTTGTGGTCTGGTCACTTTCAGGCACTTGAGGGTGTCCTGCCACTTTGGGGGCACCACCTGGTCCTGACAGTTGGTGGGGCCTGCACTTGCTTCAGCTGCACCAGCAGCTGGTCTTCCTCTCTAGGTGCTGCTGCAGGGCCTCCTTCTCAGAGCTCAGCTGCTCATTGGAGGTGATGTGCAGCTCACAGGTGGCTCTGAGCTCCTGCATCTGGGCCAGGGACTGCTCCTGCCACTCCTGCAGCTCCCAAGTTGCTTGGCTCTCTCTCTCTCAGCCACCTCTTTCCATTCCTCTATCTTCTTCACTGTGTTGTCCAGCTGTTCTCACAGGTGTTTCTTCACCTGCTGCTCTGAGTCCAAGATGCTGGCCAGCTTCTCCTTCTCACTGCTCATTATGTGGAGATTGGCCCTCAGCAGGGCCAGCTGTTCTTCCATCTGTCCATTGCACACATGCGCATCGTGGGATCTTGCAGATCTCCTGCTGATCCTTGGCCTTCTCCAGTCTCCACAGTTGCTTCTCCTGCTCCGTGTTCTGGAAATGGAGCCTTTGGTTTTCCTGGACCTGGATGTGCAGTTGTTCCTCTGGGTTTTTCAACTCCATCTGCGTGCAATAGGCTTGGGCTTTCATCTGCTGCTCGACTGGAAATGGTCCCGAAGGGGGCCATGTCTCTGTCAGCTTCCTTCTCAGTTCCCCCAGCTCCTTCTCTAGGTTAAACACCTGCCTTGCCCCTCGATTCTTCTCCTCTGTCAGTTGTTTCACCCACTGGGTCAGCCGCCGGGCCTCCTCCTTATGCACAGACCTCTCAATGCTCAGGTCTTCTGTGAAGGTGTCTCTCTCTAGATTCGCTGCAGTCACCATCCAACTCAGGTTGTCCAGTAGTCTCTTTAGTACCTCACGCCCAGCCAGCACTTGTTGGAACTTGCAGATTCTGCTCTTCATGTTGCTCCACTGTGTCCAGAGTGCTTCCAGCTTCTCCTGCAACTCAGTGTTCACTTGCTCCAAGTCATTGAAGCTTCTGATCTTTTCCTTGAGCTGAAGGGTCACATCATTCAGCTGTTCAAAGAACATTTCGGTCTCATTCTGTGAGCAGTGACCTCAGAAGCCGCCATCTCCAGCTCTGCCATGTGCTACTCTGCAGTCTGCAGGCACTTGATGAGAGCTTCATTGTCCCTTTCTCTGTCATTGGTCACCTGCTGCACGCGGGCTGGTGAACATTGTAAATTACTTTCTTCTCAAACCAACCTCTGTATGGGTGCCTTGTGGATCTCTAGCTCCCTTTTCATTGCTGTGTGCAGTTGGGCTATCTTCTCCTCTCTTACTCCCGTTCATCCTGCAAGTCTGTCTTTTCCTGCTTCAATGGTTGGATCTTGGCACGGAGAGCCTCTTTTCTTCTTTTGCTGGGATCCAGGGTGGGCACCACATATCAATACACCTCTGCAGATCCTTGGTGTTATCGGGACCATTGACACTCTGGACCCTGGTGGCTGTGGCTGTGTCCAAAGGCAGGGGAGGCCCATGGTCAGCATCACATTTGGCTGGAATATCCTTTGAGTCACACTCCCCAGTGGTGTTTGTCTTGGGGATCCTTCGCTTTTTCAAGTTCTTAGTTTTCTTGAATGTTGCAGATCTGTTAGGAGGATTCTTCTGCCAGTGTTCTTGTGGCAATTTCTTGCCCGCAGCTCTCTCATGGAATCCTGTTGTTTCAGACATCTGAGCACTGGGAAAGATAGGCTGGCCACTTTCCCAAGGTCTGGGAAATCCTCTATTCACCCACTCACTGTCTAGGACTTCAATTTCCTAATCTACTCCAATGTGGCCTAGAGTATCTTGCTCACCAATCAGCCACCTCTACCTTCCTCAACTGCTAGTAGTGGTGTCAACCAACTGAGGGAATCCAGGTGCTACTGGGCAGCATGGAATGTGGGCGTGTCCACCATTCTTGTTTCCCATTGATCAGAAAGAAACATGAAAGAATGGGGGTGTGGACAGAATCCTGTGATGCAGGCAGAATGGGCAGAGTCAAGATGACAGCACCCGTTTCACGTGAAACTCTGTCCAGTCCAGTTGAGGACAAGAGGGTGACCTGCTTTAGCTGGATGGCTGCACAGATTGTTGTGTATGTCTGTTTGTTGCCAGTCCCTGACCTTGAACTCAGGATCTGGGCAGAGCCCTTGAGCTGCTTTTGCTCAAGGCTAGCCCTCAACTAGTGAAGCCACATGGCTCTACTTCTGGCTTTGTTGGCACTGAAGTTGGACAGGGGTCTCAAGGACTTTCCTGCCTAGGGTGACTTTGACCATGATCCTCCTATCACAGCCTTGTAAGTATCAAGGAGGACTGCTGAGAGCCATTGGTGCCTGCCTAATCATTGATGTTGCTGATGTTCTTGGACAGACCAGTGATTTCCTTATCCTCAGGTTTAAGTGGTGAGAGCTGGAGCCCACATCCTGGTCCTGCCACCTCCAAATGGCAGGTGATCCTAAAAAACTCAATCCTATCCATATAAATACCAATGGCATGTGATATATGTGATTGAATGGGCAGTTCTTGAATGATTCTAGGATAAAATTATACACAATTATATTATAGGACACTGATCAATTTTAATTAATACTTTATGAAGCATTTAAACAATCACATTCATTAAATGGAGGCAGAATGAAATACCTAAGAATTGGACATCACATAGAATACAGTTGTCATTTTTTCTGTCAGGACTGGGATTGGAACTCATGGTCTGGGTAACTCTTTTGCACTGTGTGGAAAGGGGAAGCTCACCTCCTTGAAGTCATGAAATTCAAGTCTGTTCCTTAGACCTGAAATCAATCCCCAGCACTAGAAAACATCCTATTCATGTACATTTTAAATATTTGATTTATATTTATATACATAGGTTGACTCCATATAGCTTTCAGTGTATTCATTTTTATTTTTTGTTTTATTCATGTATTGGCCATTTATTTTATTGACTATTATGGCACATAGAACATTAATTCCATAAGATATAGATCTGCATATATGTTCCACTTCATACCTGACTCCTAGGACTTTCACAAAAAAGGAAAACGTTTGTCACCATCAGCTTCTTGCTCCACGATTCATTTTTTGGAAGTGCTGGCATCTGAACTATGGCCTACAAGGCCCAATTCATGAATGGGTGAGTGTCAACACGCCATCCTGGGGCAAATTGAGCTGATAGGCAGTACCAAGGACCTTAGATCGAGCCCCAGGGTTTTACAAAATAAGAACAGAGTGACACCCAGAGGTAGTATGCTAATAAATATATATCTTAATAGAGTGCCAGACATGTCTACACATTATTCAGTTATGTAGACTACATTTCTACCAATTCTTGTGTATTTATTATGCCTCTATGTAATTAATCTTATTGTTTTCATTCTTAATAAACTATTAAGTAAATCAGTGTCCTGAAATTGTTGCATCCCTGTGAGAAATAGTATTCTTTTAATGCTTCATAATATAATTAAATATAATCAATCAGCTGACTGAAATCATGAAGTCTAATTTTATTCAAGTATTATTCATGAACAACCTATTCAACCATGACATTGATAACATTCCATCGTTATTCCTGCGAATGGGAATGAGTCTCTTAGGATCTCCACCATCCAGAAGTGGCATGAGTAGCATTTGAACTGTAGGCCTATGTTGCCATGCGGGACTATGGATTCCTCAAAAGCCCACAATTAAAAAAAAATATTTAGCTCCCTGGTTCGCAATTCGAGCCATTTTTTTGCCAGGCCAAGAATTGGTACTCAAGGTCTGGGTTACCCGATAGTCTGCTAGCCACGACCAATGCAAAGTGAGGTACCCTTTGTAGCCGTGTAATTTGGACCCAGGTTGGTCACCATGAAAAGGAAGAAAATGTAAAAAATCCATCCTGTGGCTATTTTTCTGTGTGGATTTTTTTTTTTTTACTCCTGCAAGGCTTCAGGGCCTAGGATCACAGGGTCTACTATGGGCCTATGGCAGCCCACCTGCCTAAAGTGATCAAAGCTGAGGCAGGGTTGCCATGAAGTGAGTTCAAATCCTTTGGTTAGCAAAAAAAAAAAACCAAAAAATAAAAAAACCCTAAAAACTAATAAAGCACTCTAGTTCAGAATTTGCACCATTTTTCTGCCACAGCTCAGATTCCAACTCAGGTCTAGGTAACACTATAGCACTGTGGGGGAAGGGGAAGCTTACCATCCTTACAAGTCCAGGTCTGCTCCCAGGGCCTAAATTGAACCCCCAGCACTGGCAAAAATCATATGCCCATCTATTTTAAACATAGGATCTCTATTCACATACATTCATTCAGTAAAATTATTCTTTTTATTGTGTGTCTTAGTCATGGATGCATTTTGTTTATTGAGCATGATGACAGATATAACTCTGCTATCATGGATGACAATCTATTCCCATGTCTATAGAGTTGCTTAAGTCTTCTCCATCCTAGCTGAGACCCAGAATTTTCACAGGACAGGAAACAGGTGGATTCTCACACCTGCATTCCTCTTTTGGCAGTGTTGGGATTTGAAGTCAGAGCCTAGCAGGCCCAATTGGAGAAAGGGTCAAGGTGAGGACACCATGATGTGAGTATCTAAGGAACTAGGCTGTTCCCAGGACCTGAGATTGAACCCTGAGGATAGGGCAGGTGGAGAGGACAATAGTCATCCATTCATAAGCTGAAGATAGTATGCATACTTGTTTAGAGTAGGAGAGATGGCGACCTGTGATGGAATCCAATCTACCTTGTGACTACTGATTCTTGGATCTTTCCTGATGCCTCCATTTCATGACTGTGATGATTATGGTCACGCTTCATCAATTCTACATTAAAAATAATCGATACCCCAGGAATCTTGCCTATCATTTAATACTCACATCCTGCAGGAACTACTCATTCAAGGATGAGATTGATCACATTCCACGACTCTTCCTAGGTCCGGAAACAAGTATCTCAGGATCTCATGCCAATCCGTCAATGTAGGGGGGCTGACTGGGATTCGACCTCTGGGCCTCTTTGCCTGGATGGCCTGGGGCTTCCCCAACAGCTGCAGGCCTTCATCCATTCCAGGTAACCTTCACTCTGTAGGTCGTTGGGTTCAGACCCACCATGGTCATGGTACAAAGGAAAATGAACGTAAAAGCACCAGGTGGAACTTCCCACAGCTTTTTTTCCCTTGCAGCTTTCTCTTTTTCCTGCAAGCCCTGGGGTCCTAGGATTCGAGGATGGGCTGTAGGCCCAGAGGCCACAGCATAGGATGATCACAGCTGAGGCAGAGTTGCCACTACTTGAGTTGGAGCACCGGGTCTGGTTAAAAAAAAAAAAATATATATATATATATATATATATATATATATATATATATATATATATATATATGTATATATATGAAGGAAGGAAGCACCCTAGCGCAGAAACCGTGCCATTATCCTGCCAGGGCTGAGATTTGAACTCAGGTCTGGGTAACTCTATTGCACTGTTGGGGATGGGTAAGCTAACCATCTTTGAAGATTACAAGGTAAGGACTGGTCCCAGGGCCTGAATTGAAGCCCCAGCACTGCCAAAAATCATATGCCCAACTATTTTACACATAGGTTCTCTATTTACATGCATATGTGGAATGCATCATGCTTTCAGTGTAGTTATTCTTTTTACTGTGTCTTAGCCAGGGATGCATTTTGTATTTTATTGAGTATGATGACAGATATAACTGTGCTGACATGGATGACAACCTATTCCCATGTCCATGGAGTTGCCTATGTCTTCTCCATTCTAGCTGAGACCAAGGACATTCACAGGACAGGCAAACAGGTCGACCTATGGGTTCTCACATCAGGATTCTGCTTTTGGCAATGTTGGGATTTGAACTGAGATCCTAGCAGGCCCAATTGGTGAAAGAGTCAAGGTGAGGACACCAGCATGTGAACAACTGAGGAGCTAGGCCATTCCCAGGACCTGACAATCAGCCCCAGGGAGGGCCAGGATAGGAATAAATTCATACTTGAAACATAGTATCTGTATTGACATATATGTGTGGGCAGCATCTTGCGTTCGGTGCATTTCTTCTCCTTAATTTATGTCTAATTCATGATGGTATTGTGAACTTTACTGAGTATGGTGACAGATATAACTGTACTGACATGGATGATGACCTGTTCCCATGGTTATAAGGTTGCCTATGCATTCATTCTCCATCCTAGCTGAGACCCAGGACTTCCACATTAGAGGAAATCAGGCACAATGACTGGCTTCTGACATCAGGATGAATTTTTTGTCAGGCCTGGGATTTGAACTCAGGTCTGGGTAACCCCGTTGCACTGTGGGAGAAGGGGAAGCTTATCATCCCTGAAGACTAGAATGTCAGGCCTGGTCCAGGGCCTGATTCGAAGCCCCAGCAGTGGACAAAATAACAAGCTTACCTTTTTAAAATATAGGATCTCTATTTACATACAGGTGTGGTATGCATCTTGCTTTCAATGTAGTTATTTTTTAAATTTTGAGTCTTATTCATGGATGTATTGTGTATTTTATTGAGTATGGTGGCAGGTATATCTGTGCTGCCATGGATGACAACCTATTCCCATGGCTATAGATTAGCCTATATAGCATTCTTCATCCTCAATGAGGCCCAGGCCCTTCACAGGACAGGAAATCATATGGATCCATTGGTTTCTCACATCAGGATGAATCTTTTGGCTATGCTGGGGTTTGAACTCAGAGCTTAGCAGGCAGAATTGGGGAATGGGTCAAGGTGAGGACACCAGTCTGTGAGCCACTAAGGTGCTAGGCCGTTCACAGGACCTGAGCTCATGCCCCACGGGGGTCAATATACTCATGAAATCATAATTTAAAGAAAGGAGCTATATTTCCATACATGGGTCGGTGGCATCTTGCATTCAGTGCACTCATTCTCTTGATTTCGTGTCTTATTCATGGATGCAATATGTATTTTACTGAGTGTGATAACAGTTATAACTATGCTGACACTGCTGGCAACCAATTCCCATGAGTATAGAGTTGCCTATATAGCATATTCCATTCTAGCTGAGACCCAGGACTTTCACAGCATAGGAAAACTGGTGCAACCATTGGCTTCTCATATCAGGATGAATCTTTTGGTAGTGCTGGGATTTGAACTCAAGGCCTAGCAGGCTCAAGCGGTGGATGAGTCATGGTGAGCACACCAGCACGTGAGCCACTAAGCATCTAGGTCTTTCCTGGAACCTGAGATCAAGCCCTGGTGGGCGCTATAGTAGTCATAAATTCAGAATTTAAACAGAGGATCTCTATTTCCATACATGGGTGGGCGGCATCTTTGGTTCCGTGTAGTTATTGTCTTTATCTGGTGTCTTACTCATTGATATATTGTGTATTTTCTTGAGCATAGGATGACAGATATAACTGTGGTGACCTGGAAGACAAGTTATTCCCATGAGTATAGAGTTGCCTATGCATTTTCCATCCTAATTGCAACCCAGAACTTGCACAGCACAGAAGAACAGGTGCAACAACTGGTTTCTCACATCAGGGTGAATTTTTGGAAGTGCTGTGATTCGAACTAGGGGCCTAGGAGGCCCATCTGTCCAATGGGTCCACATGAGCAAACCAGCCTGTGAGCCACTAAGGAGCTGGGCTGTTCCCAGGAGCTGAGATCAAGCCCCAGGGAGGCCACAAGAGTCCTCAATGCATCATTGAAACATGGGATGTATATTCACTTCAGTGTGTGGACTGCCTCATGCATTGAGTGTAGTTATCTTCTCAATTTTGTATGCTATTCATGGATGTATTGTGTATGATCTTGAGTATGTATGACAGGTGTAACTGGGCTGACATGGATGACAACCTTTTCCCATGGCCACAGGGTGGCCCATGCATTATCCATCCTAGCTGAAACCCAGGACTCACACAAGAAAACAGGTGAAACGTCTGGCTTCCGACAGGATGAATATTTTGGCACTGCTGGGAACTGAACTCAGCACCTAGCAGGCCCAATAGGCGAATGGGTTCACATAAGCACACCAGCCTGTGAGCCACTAAGGAGCTCGGCCATTCCCAGGACCTGAGATCGAGTCCCAAGGGTAAGGCAGGGGAGCACAATAGTCATCTATTCATAAGCTGAAGGTAGTAAGCAAATAAGTACATATCTGTATAGAGTAGGAGAGATGGAGACCTGTGATTGAATCCAATCTACCCTGTGCCTACCGATTCTTGGATCTTCCCTAATGCCTCCAATTAATGAGTGTGATGATTATGGTCACGCTTCATCAACTCTTCACTAAAAATAATCGATACCTCATGAGTCTTGACTATCATTTCCTACTCGAATCCTCAGGAACTACTCATTCAAGGAAGAGATTGATCGTATTTCATGGCTCTTCTTAGGTCCAGAATTGAGTATCTCAGGAACTCCTGCCATTCCCTCAATGTAGGATGGCTGACCAGGATTCGACCTTGGGGCCTCCGTTGCCTGGTCATCCTGTGGCTCCCCGGACAGCCAGCAGGCCTTCAGCCACACCATGTCACCTTCAATCTGCAGTCCACCGGGTTTGATCTCACCATGGTCAACATTCAAATGAAAATAAACCTAAAAGAACCAGTTGGAACTTCCTGCCACTTTTTCTCCTCCGGCTTCTTATATTTTCCTACAAACCCTGGGGTCCTAGGATCCGAGGATGGGCTGTGGTTCCAGAGGCTGCAGCCTAGGATGATCGGACCTGAGGCAGAGTTGCCACAACTTGAGTTCAAGCCCCAGGTCTGGCAAAAAATATTAAAAAATTGAAAAATTATGAATGAAGCACCCTAGCTCAGAATTCACGCCATTTTACTGCCAGAGCTGGGATGTGAAATCAGGTCTAGGTAACTCTTTTGCACTGTGGGGGAAGGAGAAGCTCACTATCGTTGAAGACTACAAGGTCAGGCCTGGTCCCATGGCCTGAATTGAAGCCCCAGCTCAGGCAAAAATCATATGCCCACCTATGTTACACATAGGATCTCTATTTATATACATGTGGGGAATGCATCATGTTTTCAGTGTAGTTGTTCTTTTTATTGTGTGTCTTAGTCAAGGATGCATTTTATATTTTATTGCATATGATGACAGATATAACTGTGCTGACTTGGATGGCAACCTATGCCCATTTCTATAGAGCTTCCTACTCCTTCTCCATCCTAGATGAGACTCAGGACATTCTCAGGACAGGAAACCAGGTGGATCAATGGGCTTCTCACATCAGGATTCATGTTTTGGCAGTGTTGGGATTTGAACTGAGTGCCTATCAGGCTCAATTGGCAAAAGAGTCAAGGTGAGGACACCAGCCTGTGAGCAACTAAGGAGCTAAGTCATTCTCAGGACCTGAGGTTGTGCCCCAGTGAAGGCCAGGATAGGCATAAATTCATAATAGAAACAGGATATGTATTGACATATGTGTGTGTATAGCATCTTGCATTCGGTGCATTCCTCCTTATTTTGTGTCTAATACATGGAGGTATTGTATATTTTACTGAGTATGGTGACAGGTATAACTCTGCTGACATGGATGATGACCTGTTCCCATTGTTATAAGGTTGCCTATGCATTCATTCTCCATCCTAGCTCCATAGGAGAGGAAAACAGGTGTAAAGACTGGCTTCTAACATCAGGATGAATCTTTTGTCAGGCATGGGATTTGAACTCAGATCTGGGTAAAACTGTTGCACTGTGGGGAAAGGGGAAGCTCATCATCCCTGAAGACTAGACTGTCAGGCCTGATCCAGGGCCTGATTTGAAGTCCCAGCAGTGGACAAAATAACAAGCTTACCTTTTTTAAACATAGGATCTCTATTTACATACCGGTGTGTTATGCATCTTGCTTTCAATGTAGTTATTTTTAAATTTTGAGTCTTATTCATGGATGTATTGTGTATTTTATTGAGTATGGTGGCAGGTATATCTGTGTTGCCATGGATGACAACCTATTCCCATGGCTATAGAGTTACCTATATAGCATTCTCCATCCTCGATGAAGCCCAGGACTTTCACAAGACAGGAAAACAGCTGTAAGGATTGGTTTCTCACATCAGGATGAAACTTTTGGCATTGCTGGGAGTTGAACTCTGGGCCTAGCAGGCCCAACTTTCTATTGGGTCCATATGAGCACAACAGCTTTTGAGTTACTAAGGATCTAGGCCCTCCCCAGGACTTGAGATTGAGCTCCGGGGTGGGGTTTGTGCACCGTATTCATCCATTCATAAGCTGAAGCTAGTATGCTAATAAATACCTATTTGTATAGAGAATATGTGGCAAGCTGGAAACCTATCTACCATGTGACTACCAATTCTTGGATCTTTCCCAATGCCTCAATTTCCTGAATGTAATTATTATGGTCACATTTCGTGACGTCTTAATTAAAAATAATTGTTGTGCCAGAGGTCTTGCCTATCATTTATTATGTGAATCATGTATGAACTTCTCAACTCTTCCCTAGGCCTGAATTCAAGCACCAGCCCGAAAAATGTAACATTTATAGACATTTTAAATATGTGATTTATATTTACATTTATATATTCAATCTGTATTGTGTTTGTTGGAGTGACTCATTATATATTATTATTGAGTGATTAAATTAACATTTATTTTATGGACTGTGAGTGAACCTATATCATTTATTACATTTATTCCAATCTATTCCGTAGCATGTAGCTTTGCACACATATTATGTACATCATACCTGACATCCAGCACTTGCACAGAAATGGAAAACAGGTGTCTCACTTGGAATCTTACTCCAAGATGAAATTTTTGGCAATGCTGGTACCTGAACTGAGGGCCTAGAATGGGTGAGTGTCAGCATGGCAGCCTCTAGCCCATTCAGCTGCCAAGTGGATCCCAGGACCTAGGATGGAGCCACAGGTTTGGCCAAAATAGCAGTACCTTTCTATGTGGTATATATATCAGATATATTTAGATATTTTGATACTGCCATTGATGTCTATGTGGAATTAAATGACACATACTAAGTTCGTACAGATTCTCAGGTCTTTAATGAGGACTCCATTTAATGAATAGTATTCTTTTAATGCATAATAAACTATGAATTAAAATCAATCTGTGTTCTGTGATTATTGGGTCTAAATTTATACTAGACTGATTGATGAACTAGTCATCCAACCATGACGTTGATCATATTTCTCTGGCGTTCCTATGGACAAGCAATAGTTTCTTAGGCTCTCCAGCCCTTTGTAAGTAGCATGACGGATTCAAACTCAGGGCCTAGGTGTCCAGGTTGGCCTATGGCTTTGCTGACAGACTGTAAGCCTTCAGCAATGCCAGGTGACCTACAGGTTGCAGCAGTGTTATTTGGACATGGGATGGTCACCATGCAAGGAAGGAAAACCAAGGAACTGCCATCCATAGGTGGTTCCTGGATTTTTTTTTTTGGTGCTGTTTTCATTTTGTTTTCCTGTCAACCCCCGAGGCCCAGTATCCCAGGATAGTCTGTGGGTCCAGAGGCTGCACCATCCCAGCCTAGGTTGATGTTAGCTGAGGCAGAGTTGCCACGATATGAGTTCAAGCCCCGTGCTGGGCAAATAAATATAAAAAATAAATACTTTAAAAAATATTAAAAATATCCTGGTGCCAGCTATGGTTCATGCCTGTAACCTTAGCTACTCAGGATGCTGAGATCTGAACATCACGGTTAAAAGCCAGCCAGGGCAGGAAGTCTGTGAGACACTTATCTCCAATAAACCACTAGAAAACCAGAAGTGGTGCTGTGGCTCAAGTATTATAGCACTCGCCTTGAGCTGAAGAGCACAAGGACAGCTCCCAAGGCCAGAGTTCAAGTCCCATGATATATATATATATATATATATATATATATATATATATATATATATATATATATACATACATACATACATACATACATACATACATATATACAAACATACAATACTAATGAAGCTCCCTGGCTTGGAATTCATGTCCTTTTTTTCTGCCAGGCCTGGGAATTGAAATCAGAGTCTGGGTAACTCTAATTCACTGGGGGGATGGGGAAACTCACCCTCTTGGAAGACAAGCAATTCAGGCCTGTTCCCTAGGCCTGAATTCAATCCCCAGCCCTGTTAATGTAATATTCATCCACATTTGAAATAATGATTAATATCTACATACTTATGTTTATTGCAATTTTCTTTGAGTGTATTTATTTTATGTTTTGTATTATTCATTCATTATTTTATTGACTATTATTAGACTTATAACATGTATTAAATTGATTACATCTTATGAGAAATGTACAGATTTGCATATGTATTATATATCTTACTTCAGACCCAAGGCATTCATTGAAATTTTATAGTAGATCATCCCATGCTTAGAAAAACAGAAAGAATACATCAACCAGATTAATTTATCCCTAGGCACCCCAGTGGCTCACATCTCTAATCCCATCTACTCAGGAGGTGAGAACTGGAAGATGAAGTTTCAAAGCCAATCCAGGCAGCAAAGCCTGAGAGATATCATCTCCAATTAACTAGCAAAAAGCCCATCTACAGGTATGGCTGAAGTGGTAGAAAATTAGCTACGAACAACCAAGCCAAGAAAGAGCAAGCTGAGTTCAAGTGCGGGGAGAGGGGGGTAGGGGGATAAAGGGGAGGGAAATCCTCCAAAAACAGAGAACAAAAAAACAGTACACAAATCCCACTTAATTTATGGTACCATCAAACTGAAAGAAAATCAATCTTGTGCATTTGTATAATTTTACATGAGCCCATATGTTCTTAGGTACACTTCAAAGCTATGTTTTTAATAATATGTGTATATATAAATTAATCATGTATATATATAAATAAACTAAGAAACCAGCCAATGAAAAAATACTTCTAAATTAGTGCCTTAACCATGGCATTATAAATTATTTGTACAAAAGTATGTTCGAAGTTTCTTTCTTTAGAAACAATCTTAAAATGTTTGTTCATGTATCAGGCATCAGTGGCTCACACCTATAATCCTAGTTACTCAGGAGGCTGAGAGCTGAGGATGGCAGTTCAAGGCAAGCCCCGGGAGATTCTTACATCCAATAAACCAGTAGAAAACCGGAAGTGGCAATGTGGCTCAAGCTGTAGAGTGCTTGTAAAGAGCTGAAGAGCACAGGGATAATGCCCAATCCCTGATTTCAAGCCCTACCACCGACAAAAAAAAAAAAAGAAAGAAGTTTGTTCCTACAAAATCCTAACATTCTGAGCCTTAGGAAACTTTTCTTCCTGGGTCTTATGCTCTTTAGGCAACTATTCCACTACTGAGCTACATCTTAGTACCAATGTTTTTGTTTTTCATTTTAGAATCCATTTATTCCCAAAATGCTTACAAGTAACTACTGTAATCACAGAAGTGAGTGTTTATTCAGAAACTCAACTTTTGGTGGTATGAGGACTCCCCTAGTCTATTTCGTGGTAGGCACTGAGGAAAACTCACAGGACACAATTGCAAACATTTCATAATTATAAAAATAACTCTAAATAGAAATAACATCAACTGCCAGGCACGGGTGGCTTATGCCTATAATCATAGCTACTCAGGAGGTTGAGATTTGAGGAAGGCGACTCAAGGCTAGCCAGGGAGGAAAGTCTGTGACACTCTTATCTCCAACAAACCTCTAGAAAACTGGAAGTGGTGCTGTGGCTCAAGTACTTGAGCATTTGCCTTGAGCACAGGGACAGCAACCAAGCGCAGAGTTCAAGCCCCACAACCGACAAATTAAAAAAAAAAATAGAAAAAATAAGAAATAACATCAACTGTCCCAAACTTCAAGGGAGAAATGATATCCTCATTTTCATTCTCACTCTTCATGGCAGATGGTCAAAACCACCAATGTGCTATGCTGAAATGTAAAAATTTAAACACGTTTTTTGAAAAAAAATCTCATGTTATAAAATCAAAATGTTTCAAATAAAGTCAAAGTGAACTTTAAAAAAATATTAAAAATGCTAATGAAACTCCTTGGCTTGGAATGTGTGCTTTTTATCTGCAATTTGAACTTAGGGACTGGGAAACTATGTTGCACTGTGGGGGAAGGGGAAGCTCACGATGCTTGAAGACCAGAAATTCAGGCCTGTTCCCTAGGCCTGAATTCATGCCCCAGTCATACTCCTTATATATATTTTAAAGATAGGATTGAACTTCTATATACATGTTCAGTCTATATCATGTTTGGTGTGGTTATTCATTGTATTTGTTGTTTTATTCATTTATTTACCGTTTATTTTACCGACTATGAGAACACCTAAACATATGTGACATTGTTTACATACTATCAAATTGCATCTAGATTTGTAAACTTGTTCTCCATCATGCCTGACACCCAGCACTCTCACAGAAAAGGAAAACAGGTGTCACACTTGGCTTCTTACTCGAGGATGAAATTCTTGGCAGGCACTGAGATCAAGCCCTAGAGGTGGCCAAAAGAGCCATACATGGATAGGCAGGTGGTACTATGCCAATAAATATGTATTAGTAGAGAGTGCCAAAGCCATGTATCTAGTATTCAATGATATCTACTATGTTCCTACGAAGACTTAGACATTTAGACAGCCAAGATATTATGGAGAAAGAACATACAACCGTCCAAGAAAAGTCCAAGAAGTATGATAGATCTTTTCAACAGTTGGAAGACACCATCAGAAGGCTTAATCAGAGGATAATATGTGTAGAGGAATAACTAGAAACAGAAGTTAATGGTCTAGGAAATTTGTTTAACAGGATCCTAGCAGAGAACTTCCAAACATGCAAAAAGATAAGCCTATTCAGATACAAGAAGCTTTTAGAACTCCAAATAGACAGGACCAGAACAGGACAACACAGCATCACATTATAATCTTCACAGGATCAAATCAGACCAAGGAAAAGAACCATAAAGCTGTCAATGAGAAAAGATCAATCACCTATAAAGGGATACCAGTTAGGATCACCTCAGATTTCTCAGCAGTGACAATCAAAGCAAGAAGAGCCTGGAATGATGTATGCCATACCGTAAAGACAAACAACAATCAACCAAGAAAACTGTACTAAGCTAAACTCTCCTTCATAAACGAAGGTCAAATAAAAACCTTCCATAGCAAAGAAAAAATGAAACAATATATCTGGCAAAACCAGCCATACAAAAGATTCTTAAAGATGTCCTACATATAGAAAACCAACAAGACCACAAAAAGGCCAAGAAACCGCAGCCAAACTGAGAATCCAAGAACCTTAGAAAGAACCCAGTTGCCACAACCCCAAAGAAGGTGGATAAAAAGGCAGAAACTCCCAAATACTTCTCAGTTCTATCTCTCAACATTAACGGACTTAACTCTCCAATTAAGAGACAGACTGACTAGTTGGATTAAAAAGCAAGAACCTTCTATCTGCTGCCTTCAGGAGTCACATCTTGCCCATAAAAACAAACACATTTTCAATGTTAAAGGCTGGACCAAATTCTACTAAGCAAACGGCCCCTATAAACAGGCATGAGTTGCAATCCTAATATCAGATAAAATAGAATTCAATTTAAAATAAGTGAGAAGAGTTAAAGAAGGTTGCTACACACTAATTAATGTATCTCTCCTTCAGGAGGATATTACAATTCTAAATATCTATTCACCAAACGGAGCACCCAAATTTATCCAAGAAACCCAACTTTCTCTCAAATCCCACATAGATCCAAAGACATTAATTGTTGGGTACTTTAACACACCACTATCCCCACTAGATAGATCAACTTGGCAAAAACTCAACAAAGAACGTGCATATCTAAACAACTGCATAGATCAACTAGATTTAACAGACATCTTCCGAAGATTTGACCCAGCAGCATCAGAATACACGTTTTTCTCAGCAGCATATGGTACATTTTCCAAAATAGACCACATTTTAGGCCATAAAACAAACTTGTCCAAATTCAGAAACACTGAAGTTATACCTTGCATTCTCTCAGACCACAAGGGATTAAAAGTAGGACTCCACACCAAAAGCCACTAAAGAAAGTCCTGTAACACATGGAGGCTGAACAACACTCTGCTGAATCATGAGTGGGTCATGGAAGATATTAGAAATGAAATTCAAATATTCATGATATTCAATAAAAATGAGCACACAAATTACCAACCCCTCTGGGATACAGCAAAGGTAGTACTCAGAGGCAAGTTTATAGCTCTGAGTTCCTACATCAACATATTGGAGAGATCTGAAACCAACAATTTAATGAGACATCTGAGCCTCCTTCAGAAAGAGCAGCAGAATAAACCCCAGCCCAATGGACAGAGAAATTAAATCAGAATTGAATGAATTAGAATCCAAAAGAGCCATATAAAGAATCAATGAAACAAAGAGTTGGTTCTGTGAAAAAATTAACAAAATTGACAAAATTAACAAATTAACAAAATTAACAAAATTAGCAAATCTTATCAGAAAAAGAAAAGAACATACCCAAATAAATGAACTCAGAGATGAGAATGGAAACATCACCAGAGAAACCACCAAGATTCAGAACATTATAAGGAAATACTTCTCAAAACTTTATGCTAATAAGTTTGATAACTTGGCAGAAATGGACCATTTCCTAGCAAATAATGACATGCCAAAACTAAGCCAAGATGAGTTAAATCACCTTAACAGGCCCATAACAAGCACTGAAATATAAACAGTAATAAGAGATCTCTCATCTAAGAAAAGCCCAGGTCCAGATGGTTTCACAGCGGAATTCTACAAGATCTTCAAAGCAGAGCTCACATTAATACCCCTCCAAATCTTCAATGAAATTGAAAGAGGAAGTTCACTACGGAACTCATTCTATGAAGCCATCATAGCCCTCATCAAAAACCAGGCAGGGTCTTATCAAAGAAAGAGAACCATAGACCCATTTCTAGGATGAACATTCATGAAAAACTTCTCAACAAAATTTTGGCCAATCGACTTCAACAATTCATCCAAAAAATCATACACCACGATCAAACAGGATTCATTTCAGGGAGGCAAAGCTGGTTCAATATACGCAAATCAATTAGTATAATTCATCACATCAATAGGAGCAGGGATAAGAACCACATGGTTATATCAATAGATGCAGAAAAAGCATTTGACAAGATCCAACACCCCTTTATGATGAAGGTTCTGGAAAAATTAGGAATCCATGGAACATTCCTCAATACTATAAAGGCTGTATATGACAAACCTACAGCCAGCATTACAGTTAATGGTGAAAAACTAAAGCTATTTCTTCTTACCTCAGGAACTAGACAAGGATGTCCACTCTCTCCACTTCTCTTCAATCTAGTATTAGAATGCCTAGCTACAAATAAGACTAGATGCAATCCTAAAGGGGATCCAAATAGGGAAAGAAGAAGTAAAACTCTCTTTCTTTGCAGATGACATGATCTTGTGTTTAAAGAATCCCACAGACCCCACTCCCAAATTACTCAAGCTGTTTCAAAACTTTGGCAAAGTAGCAGGGTATAAAATTAACCCTCAAAAATCAATGGCTTTTCTGTATGCCAACAAAGAAATAGTGAGGCTGAAATTAAGAAAGCAACTCCATTCGTAATAGCCCCACAAAAAATAAAATACCGAAGAATTAACTTAACCAAAGAATTGAAGGACATCTATGAAGAAAACTTCGAAAACGTGAAAAAGGAAATCAAAACAGAACTTAGAAAGTGGAAAAAACTCCCATGCTTCTGGATTTGAAAGATCAAAATGGGGAAAATGGCCATACTTCCGAAGGCTATCTCCAAATTCAATTCAATACCAATCAATATTCCAACCTCATTCTTCAAGGATTTAGAAGAGGCAATCCAAAAATACATATGGTACATTAAAAGACCCCGAATAGCAAAAACAATCCTCACCATAAAGAACAGGGCTGGAAGAATATCAATACCAAATTTCAAACTCTACTACAAAGCCATAGTAATCAAAACCGCATTGTACCTGCATAAGAACAGACCTCAGGACCAATGGAACATAATTGAAAACCCAGAAAGGAACACACAGACCTATAACCAACTAATCTTCGATAACGGAGCTCAAGAAATAGAATGGAAGGAAGACACCTTCTTCAGTAAATGGTGCTGGCTAAATTGGTTAACTACTTGTAGAAAATGAAAGCTAGATTCTTATATATCATTCTGCACCAGAATCAACTCCAAATGGATCAAAGACCTCAGAGTCAAAGCAGACAATCTGAAAACTTTACAAGTTGCTATAGGAGAAACCCTAGGTCTCCTTGGCACAGGCCGAAATTTTCTTAATAGAGACCTAGAAACACAACAAATCAAAGAAAGGTTTAACAAATGGGATTGCACAAAATTGCAGAGCTTCTGCATGGCCAAGCTTATAGCTAGCAAGATCAATAGAAAGCCCACAGATTGGGAGAAGATCTTCACTAGCCATACAACTGACAAGGGTTTCATATCTAAAATATACCTGGATCTCAAAAAATTAAATCCCCACATAACAAATCTCCAAAGAAACAGCTGACCAATAAATAAGTGGGCTAAAAACTTACAGAGAAACTTCTCTGAAGAGGAAAGAAGGATTGCCAATAGACCCATGAAGAAATGCTCAACCTCTCTAGCCATAAAAGAAATGCAAATCAAACCATAGAGATATAACCTCACACCAGTTAGAATGGCAATAATCAAGAACTCTAATAACAACAGATGCTTGAGGGGATGCAGAGAGAAGTGAACATTACTACATTGTTGGTGGGAGTGTAAACTTGTTCAACCACTTTGGAAAGCAATATGGAGGTTCCTCTATTTCCCAGCAATCCCACTTTTGGGCATTTACCCAAATGATCACAAACAAGACCACACTAAAGCTACCAGCACGACTATGTTAATTATTGCAGCATTATTTACAATAAGGAAGATATGGAACCAACCCTGATGCCTCTCAGTAGATGAATGGATCAAGAAAATGTGGTGTATATATACACAATGGAATTCTATGCCTCTATGAAAAATAATGACATTGCTCCATTTGTTAGGAAATGAAAAGGCTTGGAAAAAAATATATTAAGTGTATTTGTTAGATTGGTAGTTAAACAAATGATATTATTGTTAATATTAATTTTAATGCAATTTCAGGGAACTCTCCTGTCTCTGACCTCCTAACACTTGTATTTTGGGATTTGTCCCTGAAATCTAGGATTCAGCAGGACTCAAAATAAGCCAAGGTCTTGCCCATGTAGTTGTAACTCCTTTGTGTAGTATTCTCACAATTAAAAAATAAGCCAAGGGTATTTGAATTCTACTATTAAGTTTTAATGATAGATCTCTACTGATCTTTCTCTTAAGTGTGTTGGAGAAACCAAACCTGAAATTAACTTGGACTTTTGTGGTGGATGTAAATGTCTTAACTACCATCTCTGGTAGTTGGTACCATTAAATTTCAATTAGCCATCACAGGTTCAAGCTTGTAATATTGGCTACTCAGGAGGCTGAGATCTGAGGATCGTTATTCAAAGCCAGCTCAGATAGGAAAATCCATGGGACTCTTACTCCAATTGACAGCCAAAAAGACTAGAGGTGGAGATGTGTCTCAAGTGGTAGAGTGCTAGCCTTGAGGGACAAAGCCCAGGTTCTGAGTTCAAGCCTAGATACTGACCATCAATTAACAAACTCAGAGTTTCCACTGTGAGTGCTATATTCTTTTAGAGACTGAAGTATTTTTTTTTCACATAGTCTTTCAAACATCAGCATCTCTAATGGTGAATCATTCTAGATCCTTCTTTTCCACTTGAATAATTGTTATTCTCCAGGTGTAGAGTGGCCAAGAGGCTTGCAGATCAAGAGCTCGGACATTAAATTGGCTAAAAAGAGATCAAATTAAAATTTATTCTTTGGTTGCAAATACCACATTTTTGGTATGTGTTTGCTAGCCCTGGCACTTGAACTGAAGGCCTGGGTGCTGTTCCTGAGCTTTTGTGTCCATGATTATTGCTCTACCACTTGAACCACAACTCTACTTCAGGCTTATTAGGGGTTATTGGAGATAAAATTCTCACAGACATTCTGGACCTGAGTGGCTTCAAACTAGAATGCTGAGTAGCCAGGATTACAGGTATATGCCACCAGCATCTGGATCAAATACCACCTATAACGTTAAAAGTCAAGGATATCTGTTAACATCTATCTCTGACAGATGTACTATGTTTTATTCCTCACTGAATGAATGTTCCTTTGAACAGCATTGCATCAAATGGAGTGGACTCAAGTTAGGTCTTGAACACCAACAATCTGGTTTGGTGGAAGTGGCCTTATTTTTCTACACCTATTTGGCCATTGGTGTGGATTGTAGAAAAAAAGACAATTCCGTAAAAACAAATTCAAAGAGTCTGAGACACTTACACAAGTTCTGGACATCACTTCCTCATGGGCTGTTGTTGTGCAGGCCTAATATTTGATCTGAAGAGAAACTTGGAATTACAAAAGTTAAAACCCAAAGTCTAGTAATCTCTAAAACGCCTGTGTAACTCCTTGGTCCTCATACCTGATACTAGCTATTGCAGACTTCTCCCTTAGTGAACAATGTTACCAACTTCATTCCTGGTTCCAGCACAGACTTGGCTCAGGTCTGTGAACCTGTGTGTAGACGTTTGAATCTTCATAGTGTGAATGGAAATTTGGCCTCCTACTAAGATAGCAGTTTGAGGGACTTGGATAGCTGTGGGCAAGTCTCTTTTTAATAGGCTGTTCTTTGTACACATTTGGTTTAGATGTAAGGATACATAACTAACTAGTCGTAGTGGTCACCTCAGGGTAGAGCAAGAGAGACAGAGTAGAGGGACAGTGATCAAGCTCATGCCATCTGCCATTTTATGCTGCTTTAATTGACATGTTCTTCATGTATTTTAGTAATTCAAGAATAAAAATTAACATTGCATATAGATTTTTTAATTGCTTCTTTGTTTCTGACAAAAATTAAAAGTAAAAATGAATTTAAATAGAAAGGCAGTATGATAAGAGCAGGGAAAAGGAATGGAACAATGATCATGGGAAGCTAATAAATCCAACCTGGAGGTTTTATTTACCAACATTGGGGAATAAAATGAAACTATGTAACAAGACAGGCCTGCCTGCTTTTTCTCAGCAACAAGGCAGACCTGTCTGCTTTCCTTAGCAACACAACAGCCCTGCCTGTGTTCCCTCATTTATGCCAGAGTCAAAGGGGTCAATAGACCATGACTAAGGGAGGAAATTAAAGCTGTCATTGAAAGATCAAAAAGAACAATCCCTGGATATGTCCGGAAACCTATAAAGCATCTGAATCCTTAAACACATAGGCCTTTCAGAGAGAAAGCCAAGATGTGCTCTGAGGTCTGTAGATTCCCTTACTCAGAGAACACACAGACCTCCCAATGACAGAATCATCCCTGCCAACAATAGAAACTTCCTAGTGATGCTCAGGGAATAAAAGACACATTAAACTTTTCTCACTGCCAGAAACCAGCACACACTCAGAGGGCACCAGGACAATACAGGAGGGAGGGCTCAGCCCTATTGCAAACAATGGATGAAGCTCAGAGGCCCACACCTAATGTGATGATGTACTCAGACCTCCTAAAGGTCCAATAGGTTCCAGATGGTGTCCGCAGCCCTTCAAAAAGATCAATCTGTGATGCCCAGCTCTAAAGCCCACCCTGTGTTTAGGAGCCCCCTGAGCTCAGCTTCTGCTCCTGAACCTGCCCCTGTATTCTGTAAAGAGCCCAGAGAAACCCTTGGCATTTGTTGTGCCCCAGAAGTCAGGCCACAATGAGGCTTCTGCATCCCCCACCCTTGCTCCAAGCATAGCCACCAACAAGGGAACACCCCCAGGTTCCACCGAAGACCTCTTATTTGTAATAAAAAGAGACTGTGCTTGTGCTGACACAGTCACCAGTCAGCAGTCCAGGCAAAGGGGCATCTGCTAAGGCCACCCCAAGTAGCTGTGGAGCTCTGAAATCAAGACAGAGGCAGGCAGGTGCACCCATACAGGCTCCCCTTCCAAGTGCAGGCCTGCCTGGTGGCCTTTGAAGCAGAATATGACACTGCAAAATTTCACAGCACACTAGAAGAACCAGACAAGCAATGGCCCTGTGCTCAGAGACCTAACCAACGCAGGAAATGAGAGAGAGAGAGAGAGAGAGAGAGAGAGAGAGAGAGAGAGAGAGAGAGAGAGACTATCTGTGCTTAATACCTATTTCAATATCCTTGGCGAGTAATGCATATTTTTATCAAGAAATAAAGAGGAAAACTTCAAACTCTAACTCTGATGGAGTAGCTAGGATCAATCTAAACTTCCTACCATAAACAATCACAAAAGTGGAAGCTATGTAAAACTATATATGTATATAAATGTATATATAATATAAACATGTAGGCATATATATGTATATTCACATATACAATGTGAATATATAATGTACTATATATATATATATATATATATATATATATATATGTATACAGAGGGAAAAATAGAAATACATACTATTTGAAGGAATAAAAACCAATACCTTCCCAATTGTGATTGAAAGCATGAACCCTTCCATGCAGGAATCTATCAGCTCAAAAAAGTCAATTAACATAATTACACAGGTCCACATTAAGACACATTCTAATTAAACAAAAACAGCAAACCCCCCAAAGCACAAAGACACAACTCATCACACACAAGTAATCTTCAATGATATTAAGACAAATTTCTCATCAGAAACTAGATTCACTATTAGACAGCAAGGGCAACAAATTTAAAGTGTTAAAAGGACATATCTAAAACCCACCTTTCTAACAAATATACTTGCTCCAAATGTAAGAGATGAGCTAAGTACCTACCGATGGCTCAGGCCTATAATCCTAACTACTCAGAAAGGTGAATTGTGAGGGTGGTGGCTCAAAGCCACCCTGGAACTTGTCCCCTCAGGAGGAAGTTGTAGGACACAGCTGTCCTTGAGAAGGACAGAGGCCTTTGTGCAGTGCTACTGCTGGAAAAAGACATTGGATAAGGTGGCCATCAAGAATGGAGGCTATTAGCTAGTGTCTCCAGAGAAGCAATTTATAAGATTCAGTAGTCCTCTAGAAAATCAGAGGATTTTGACCACTGTCCTAGTGGTTTCAGAAATGCCACGAGAATGACCAGAGCAACCTCAATCCACATGGATTCCTTAGCAACAGTCTTTGAGGTCTAAGAGCTAAAGCGTCAATGCTGGCAGGCTGTGATTGGTCCGATATTTCTCTGACCTCACTGGCCCAGACTATGATTGGTCCATTCCTTCTATGACATCACTATGCCTGGTTGTGATTGCTCCATTGTGTGAGGTCATGAAGGATATATAGGAAACCACTGTGCTCCAACCTATGTCAGTTAACAGAACTTGGAGCTCTTGCTTGATGACCCGCTGGACTGAATCAAAGTTAAATGATTTTTTTGGTAGTGGGGACGGGCTGTTATTTGCATTTTGGTATTTCTTTTTACTCTTTCTGGGTCTTCCTTTATTTAATTTAATTTATTTAGATAGACTTACTACCTGCCATTGTAGCAGAAGGATGGAAGTACAGAAAGAATCAATTTCAAGCTCCTTGAAGGAGGAGATCATCAAACAATACCAGAAGAAAGAGCTCTTCGACACAGGTACCTACGGAAAAGTGAAGCTGGCCCATTTCCTCCTCACAGACAAGGTTGTGGCATTTAAAATACTCTGGAAGTGAGAGTCCTCATCATTGGATAAAGAATGAGATGGACATTTTTAAGAATATATGGCACAAGCACATCATCAGGTTGTACCAGGTAATGGAGAAGGAAGAGTATGTGTATCTCATAATGGAACTGGCCACTAGGGGATACCTCCTGGGGTGGATCTGAAAATTCTTCCGCCTATATGAGGATGAAGCCAGGAGGCTTGTCACACATGTTGTAAGTGCTGTTCACTACTTACACCAAACAAAATTATACACGAAGACCTTAAGTCCAACAATATCCTTTTGGACACCAAAGACAGTATCAAGGTCAGTGGATTTGATCTGAGCATCTGGCTCACCCTGGGGCAGTTGCTAATGAATGTATATGGTACAGTGCTATTCCATCCCTCTGAAATGTTCTTGGAAGAAATGATGGCCTGGTGCAGGTGTCTCACACCTGTAATTCTAGCTATTCAGGAGACCGAGATCTGAGGATCAGGGTTAAAAGCTCTACCCACTGAGCAGACTTGAACTTATACCAAAGACTAATTTGTGTAGGAAACGGCAGAGGATAGAGGTGGCTAGCAAAATAGATACCATTCTTCTCAGAACAAGCTGCTGAATGTGGGCCCAGATGAATTGGTTTATAAAATGTGAGGTGTGCATAAATTATGACTCATCCACAAAAGGCTGCAATTAATATATGCCTGTCATGGATGGACACAAAATTATTTATGTGAAATATATTGACTAAAAAATTTCATAAGGGAAAAAGGGAAGATTAAAGGTTTCTGGGGCTGGGGGACGGTGGTTCACACCTGTAATCCTAACTACTCAGGAGGCTGAGATCTGAGGATCACAGTTGAAAGCCAGCCCGGGCAGGAAAGTATGTGAGACTATTATCTCCAATAAAACACTAGAAAACCGGAAGTGGCGCTGTAGCTCAAGCGGTAGAGAACTTGCCTTGAGCTGAAGAGCACAGAGACAGTGCCCAACCCAGAAGTCAAGCCCCATGACCGACCAAAAACAAAACAAAACAAAAGTTGCTGGTACAGGTCATTGTGTGGATTCCATCAGTATTGAAAAGAAAGTTCACAAGCAGAGGTAATGGCTAAAAAGTAGTGTAGATATGGGCTGGGAAGATGGCTCAGTGGTAGAGCACTTGCCTTGCATGCCTGAGGCCCTGGGTTCGATTCCTCAGCACCACATAAACAAAAAGAAAAAAGCCGGAAGTGGCGCTGTGGCTCATGTGGTAGAGTGCTAGCCTTGAGCTGAAGAGCTGAGGGACAGCGCTCAGGCCCAGAGTTCAGGCCCCACAACCGGACCCAAAAACACAACAACAACAACAACAGTAGTGTGAGTATAATTAATGTCAATGAATTTTATACCCAGCAAGCATGAGGCCCTGTGTTCAAACCCCTGAACTTCCAAAAAAATGCTAAATCTTCCCTCTGTTACCTTCCTTAAGTAGTAGGTGCTCTTCTACTGTTATGATTGTATTGCTCAGAGCTTCTCTGGTGGATGTTTATTCACGCTTTTACACATAAAATCCATTATTTGAATATTGATGTTGACTTTTAAAGTGTAATTTGTGTATTAAAATAAGGGCAAAGCCTGTATTTCTAACTCAAGAGGCTAAAGCAGGAAGATGCCTATTCAGTCAAGGCTGCATAGAGAGGTCCTTCCTAAATCCCCATGCTAGTGCTGAAACTGGAGGGACAATTGTTTGTAAGTAATTACAAGTGAGAGATAAGTTTCTAATCATATTAGGTGTTGGTCATGTCAGTTTGGATTTAATATTTACATGAATTTTAAAATTTTTCCTTTTCCCCTTACTCTCAGTATGTCATTTTGAAACTTTGTAGTACATTTTTGTTTGCTGCACTTAAAAAACAGTTTTCCTTTGTATCATATTAAATATGATTTTTTCTGTATTACAATTTATTATTTATTTTTGACATTTTTTATGTTTTTTTTCTCCACTTAGGGACTGACCACTGTCTCAGATTTTGCTCAGTTCTGTCAATTGAGCCACAGCTCAACTTCCAGCTTCTTTCTTTTTGAAGAGTCTCATGAGAACCCCAGTACTACTAAGGAGGCTGAAATCTAAGGATCTTGGTTGGAAGCCAGTCTGAGCAGCAAAGCCTGAGGGTTTTTATTATTATTTTGCCATTGGTTATGGGCCTGAAAACTAGGCTTTGGCGCTGTCCATCAGCATTCCAGCTTAAGGTTAGTGCTCTATCAACTGAGCTGCAGCAACATTTTCGGCTTTTCCTGCTTATGTGGTTCTGAGGAATCAAACCTAGGTCCTCATGTATTCAAGGCTAGCACCCTACCACTGAGCCAACTTCCCAGATGAAGTCTGAGATTCTTATCTCCAATTAATCACCAAAAAGCTGGGGGTTGTAGTACTCTAGACTTGAGTAAAACAGGGCAAGTTCAACCTCTAGTACTGGTAATTACATACACAAATCTCATGGACTTTCTTGGTAGTGCTAGCTTTGAACTGTGCCCAGGGTAGCTAGAATCTACAGGCATGAGCAACCAGCCTCTGACATTTTAATATATTTACTCGGCTCTTTTTTGACTTCAACCCCAATGCTTTTTAATTGTGGTCAGTAGACCTGATCTCTAGGCCTCATTGCTGTTTCTTACCTATTTTTAAAGAGGGTGGAGTTGAACCCTCGGCCTGAATGCTGTCTTTGAGCTCTTCAGCTTAAGGTGAATGCTCTACCATTTCAGCCACAGAGCCACTTCAGGTTTTCTGGTGGTTAATTGGAGATAAGTACTCATTACCTTTCCTTCACAGGTTGGTTTTGAACCATGATTTTCATATATCAAACGCCTGAATATCTAGGATTACAGGCTAGAGTCTCAGCGCCCTTATGTTTATTAGTTTTTTGACTCAAGGATTATGTTTCACAACTCAAACATAGCTCCACTCCTAACTTTTTGCTGGCTGATTGAACATAAGATTTTGATGTACTTTTCTGGATAGTCTAGCTTCAAACCATGATTCTCAGATTTCAGCTTCTTGAAGTGCTCTGATTATACACATGATTATACACAAATGGATTGTTCATTTAAAAACGTTAATATGTCATTTTTTCCAATTTTTGTTTTTAAAATTTTCCTTGCTTGTTATTTTTGTTTATGTGCTAGTCCTGGGGCTACAAATCAGGACCTGGATACAATACCAGAGCTTTTTCTTCAAGACTAGTGGCTTACCACATGAGCCAAAATATAACTTGTGGCTACACTTGTTTTGTCTTGGTGCTTGAAATAAGGCCCTGAGTGCTGTCCTAGAAAGTGATTGCCCAGTTTGCCACTTGAGTCACAGCTCAACTCCAGTTTTTTTTTTTTTTAATTCTTGGTAGCTAATAGGAGATAAGAGTCTTATGCAAAGCCCAGAATTGATCAGTTTTCTGAAATCTGAGGATCATGGCTCAAAACCAACCAAGGCAGGAAAGTCCATGAGAATCTTAGCTCCCATTAATCAATGAAAAGTTGGGAGTGGTGGAGCTCTATCCTTGAACAAAACAGCACAAGTTCAAGCCATAGGACAGCACACTGATGCACACACAGAGAAAGCCCCATGGACTTTC
The DNA here is from genome assembly GCF_019054845.1 of Dipodomys spectabilis. Lineage (NCBI taxonomy): Eukaryota > Metazoa > Chordata > Mammalia > Rodentia > Heteromyidae > Dipodomys > Dipodomys spectabilis. The sequence continues at coordinate 13,947,379 of NW_024870978.1, read as the reverse complement.
TTGCATGGGCTAGCTTTGAACTATGATCCTCAGATTTCAGCCTCTCTTCATCTTTTCTTCTTTGAAAATTTTATTGGTCCTGTGGTTTGATCTCTAACCCTAGGGCCTATATCTTACCTTTTACACTCAAGGCTGATGCTTTTACAAACTCAGCCACAGCTCAAGGTTTTGTGCTGTGTAGATGAAGATGAGTCTCAAGCACATTCCTTCCCAGGCTGATTTGACATTGCAATCCTCAGAAGTCAGGCTCTTGTATAGTAAGGATTACACATACCCAGCAACATTTGGGTCATTTAAAAAGTTTAATATGTGCTTGCTTCCACCTTTTCTTATTTTCTTCATTTTTGCTTGTTCTAGGAGTAGAAATTGAAGCTCAGATGCTGTCTCAGTACATATATGGGACTAACCATAACATTTGGCTTTTGGGAGGAAGTTAACTGGAGAAAAGAGACTCATATAGAGGTAGGTCAGATTCGGGAAGCTGAAAATTGAGGAAAGTCCTTAACACTCTTTTCTCCAATTAATCACTAAAAATCTGAATGTAAGTAGGTCATTGAAGAAAACAGTGCAAGTTCAAACACAAGGATTGGCACAGAGAGAGAGACAGAGAGAGATAGAGAGACAAAGAGATACAGAGAGAGAGAGAGAGAGAGATCTTATGAACTCATATAACTGAGCTGAGCTTTAAACAGTATCCTCAAATTTCAGCCTGAGTAGCTAGAATCACAGATATAAGCCACCAATGATTGGTTCATTGAAACCTCTGGTATTGCCTCTTTCTTCTCTTCTTCTACCCTTCTTTTCATTTATTTATTTTTGTGTTTGTTGGTCCTGGAGCTTGAACTCATGCAAGGCCTGGCCTGATACACGAGGCTGAAATTTGCCCATCATAGTTTGAAAGCACCCTGAGCAAGAAAGTCCATGAAACTCTTATTTCCATTCAATCAAAAAAAAATCCTATCTCCAGTGTGGCTACCACACACAAAACAGTCTCCTGGAATTTCTTTTTTTTCCCCTTTTATTGTGAAAATACTGTAGAGAGGGGTTACAATTACATGGGCAAGGTAATGAGTATATTTCTTATCAAGAATTGTAGCCTCCTCCTTTGTTTCCTCTTCCCATCACTTCCCATCCTATCCCTACCCCCCACCCAATCGTCCCCTCTCCCCCTCCCCCCCCTGCACCAAAGTTGTAAAGTTCGTTTTCAACATAACGACTTGTACATCTCATTGTTGCAATGGGTCCAAGTGTATCCCTGTTTAAACGATTTGTTTTTCCCCTTCCCCTTCACAAATTATACCAACATCAAATACAGTGAAAGCAGGGGTTATACTGTGGGGGAGGGACATATAAAGCAACAAAGAAATAATCTTATAAATGTGTTAGAAACAATCGCATGAAAGAAAAAAAAAACATTTGAATACATATTTAAGGGTTCATTTCCATAACATCACCTTATCTGACCTTTTCTGCTTGACTCAGTACACAATGGAATTCTATGCCTCCATCAGAAAGAATGACATTGCCCCATTTCTTAGGAAATGGAAAGACTTGGAAAAAATTATATTCAGTGAAGTAAGCCAGGCCCAAAGAAACATAGGTCCCATGGTTTCCTGGAATTTCTTGACTGGGTTTGCCTTTACACTGGATCTTATATTTCAACCTTCTGCTTTTCTAGAATTACAGACATGAGCCAACAGTCCAAGGTTCTCTACTTCAATCATTTAATTCTCTTATTGTGATCCTTAGGCTGGATCTCTGAGCCAGGGCACTGTTTCATAGGTTTTTCCTCAGAGCTGGTGCTTTCCAACTACAAGCACATCCTCATTTCTGGATTTTGTTGCTGATTAGTTGGAGACTTAGGCACTTTCCTGCCCAGTTTGGCTATGAACAACAACCTTTAGATTTCAGCCTTCTGAATCACTAGGATTAAACACACCAACCAAAAATTCATGGATAATTTTGAAACTTTAATTGGATGTTCTCACACATTTTTTTTCCCTAGCCTTGAGGCTTGAAATCAGGGCTTGGGCACTGTTCCTGAGCTTCTTTTACTGAAGGTAAGGACTCTATTACTTGAGCCACAGTGCCACTTCCAGCCTTTTCTGTTCATGAGGTACTGAGGAAACAGACCCAGGAATTCAAACATGCTAGGCAAGCACTCTATCACTAAGCCATAATTCCTGCCATTCTTACACCTTTTTATTTGTATTTTTATTTCCTTGTGTATGCTGGTCCTGGGTCTACAAATCAGCCCAGGTGCTATCCCCGAGGGGTTTACTCAAGACTAGCAAATTAAGACATGAGCCACCGCACAACTTGTGGCTATTTTTTGATGTTGTTTGGTTTTAAGTAGCTACTTAGAGTTGAGTATATGAATTCTCCTATCTGGGATGGCTTTCAACTGTGAGCCTCAAATTTGAGCCTCCTGAGTAGCTACCATCACAGGTGTTTGCCACCTATGCTTGGCTCATTTTAAACTCTGAAATTGGCTCTTTCTTCTCCCACCCTCCTCCACAGTTATTTTATTCTTTGTATGTGTGTTGGCCCTGAAGCTAATATCAAGATCTGGGTGCTGTTTCAGAAATTATTTTCTCATTTCTGCCATTGGAGCCACAGATCAATCGCCAGTTTTTATTTTTCTTCCTTTTGGAAATGAGTCTCATATAAAGCCCAGAAAGACTCAGGAGGCTGAAATCTGAGTATCCCAGTTTGAAGCCAGCCTGAACAGGAAAGTCCATGTGATTCTTTTCATCAACTACTAAGATGCTGGGAGTGGTAGAGCTCCTACACAAATTCAAACCCTAGGTTGGCACAAAGAAAAAAGCCCCATGTCCTTTCCTGTTTGGACTGGCCTTTCAATACTATCTTCAAACTTCAGCCTCCTGAAAGCTAAAATTATAAGCATGAACCACCAGCGCCAGGCTTATTTTTAAATCTCAAATTGTCATTTCTTCTCTTCTTTCAGTTTTGTTTTTGGTCGACTTTGGGCTGAATTATAGACCAGGAATCCGTTTCCCAGATTTTCGCCAGATTTCAGTACTTTACAACTACTATCACACCTTAATTTCCAGCTTTTGCTGGGTAGTTGAAGATAAGAATTTCAATGACTTTCCTACCCAGGCTGGCTTTGAGTTTTGATCCTCATATTTCAACTTCTTCAGTAGCTGAGGATACACAAATAAACCAACAACCCATGGCTCATTTTGAAATGATAATTTTCTCTTTCTCTCATCTTTAATATTTTGTGTTCTTTTTTCATTGTTTTTGTATACCACATGAACCAGAGCACAGCTAGTGTCATATTTTTGGTGACAAATGAGACATACGGGTCTCATGAATTCTCCTACCTGGGCTGGCCTTCAATGGTGATTCTCAGATTTCATCCTCCTGAGTTGCTGATAGAACATCGGTGAGGTACCAATGCTTGATTTATTTAAACCTTTGTCATTAGATCTTCCTTCTGTACTTCTAGCCTCTCTTTCTTTCTTTTTTTTTGTTTTGGTCCGGTTGTGGGGCCTGAACTCTGGGCCTGGGCGCTGTCCCTCAGATCTTCAGCTCAAGGCTAGTGCTCTACCACTTGAGCAACAGCGCCACTCCCGGCTTTTTTTTCTTTTTGCATATGTGGTGCTGAGGAATCAAACCCAGGGCCTCATGCATGCAAGGCAAGTGCTCTACCACTGAGCCATCTTCCCAGCCCACTAGCCTCTCTTTCTTTAATCCTTCTGTGATTGTCATGGGGCTTGAACTCAGGTCCTGGTTGCTGTCCCAGAAACTGATTGCCCAATTCTGCCACTTGAACAATAACTCAATTCCCAGGCATTTTTTTTCTTTTTGACAATCAATTGGAGATAAGAGTCTGAGGAAAGCCTACCATGAATCAAGCCAGGCTGAGAAGGAAAATCCATGAGACCATGACCTCTAATTAACCACTGAAAATCTTGGAGTGGTAGAGCTCTGTCCTTGAACAAATCAGCACAAGTTCAAGGAGGCACACACAAGCTGCAAGATGGCACCCAGATGCACACATACCAGAATGTCTCATGGATTTTCTTGCATGCATTAATTTTGAATTGTGGATCCTCAGATTTCAGTCTCTCTTCTTCCACTCTCCTTTGTATTGATTGTTTGTTATTTGTAATTTTTAGTGGCCCTGCAGCTTGACCTCTGGCTCTGGGGACTGTTTCTTAGCTTTTTAACTGAAGGCTGTTGTTTACCACCTCAGCTCCAGCTCAGGGCTTTGTGCTTGGAAGCTTGGATAAGTATCTCAAGCATGTTCCTACCCAGGATGACTTGATACCACAATCCTCAGATGTCAGGCTCTTGTGTAGTTAGGATTATCCACAGGACCAACAACCCTTGTGTCATTTTAAAACTTTAATATGTGCTTGCCACTTCCTTCTTTTGTTTACTTTTTATTTTTTGTATGTGTGTGCTGTTCCTGGGTCTACAAATTGGGGCTCATATTCTGTCCTAAATGTTTTTATTCAATGATATCCTCTATTACATGAGAAACATCATAACTTTTTGGCATTTTTTGGGGGGGTTGATTAATTAGAGACAAGAGTCATGGACTCTTCTGCCAAGGCTGGCCATGAACCATCATCCTCAGATTTCAAGCTCTTGAATAGCTAGGAAAACATGTATGAGCCACTGATGCTTGATTGATTTTAGCCTTTGTCACTCGCTCTTCCTTGGTTACTTCTACTCTTCTTTCTTTCTTCTGTGCATGTCCTGGGGCTTGAACTCAGGGTCCACGTGGAGTTCCAGAAAATATTTGCCCAGTTTGCCACTTAAGCCACAGCTCAACTTCCAGCTAAATAAGGTAGCTGAAATCTGAGGACCATGTTTCAAACCAGCTTGGACAGGAAAGTCCATGACACTCTTATCTCCAATTCACCACCCAAAAGCTGGGAATGCTAGGGCACTAGGTAAAGGATACTACAGAAACACACACATCACACATAGAAACACACACACACACACACACACACACACACACACACACACACAAACATTCACACATACACACACATACACACACAAAGTCTCTTGGACTTTGCTTTTTGGTTGGCTTTGAAACTTGACCCCAAGATTTTTGTAGCCAGGGATCAACTACAGCCATGATCAACAAACACCAGGCTTATATTTAAATTTACAATTGGCCTTTCTTCACTTCTCCTACAATTTTTTGCACTAAGAATTGAACTCTGGGTCAGCAGTTTTTTAAATTACCTTTTGCACCAAATACAGTGCTTTACATCTACAGTCATATCTGCACTTCCAGCTTTTGGCTGGGTAGTTGGGGTTAACAGTTTCATGTACTTTCCTGCCCAGTCTAGCTTTGAACCTATAATGGATAGGAATACACACATGAACCAACTTAAACCTTAGTTTTCTTTTTCCCATCATTTTTTAAGTCATGGGGGTATTTGTTTGTTTGTTTGTTTTGAAATGTATGTCTAGGACTTCAACTCAGGGCCTAGGTTTTGTCCCAAATTTTCTATTTGAGACTAGCACTCAACCGAATGAGCCAAAGTACAAATTGTAGCTTATTTTTGGTGGCAAATTAGATACATGTGTCTCATGGACTCTCCTGCCTGGGCTGACCATGAACCGTGAATCTTAGATTTAATTCTCCTGAGTACCTTGTACAACATGTGTGAGAAACCAATGTTTGATTCATTTCAACCTCTGTCACTGACTCTTCCTTTTGTAATTTTATCCTCTTTTTATTTCTTCTCTTTGTTCTCCAGCTTGAACTCAGGGTCTGGGCGCTGTCCCAGAAATTTTCCCAGTTCTGACAATTGAACCACAGCTAAACTCCAGGATTTTTTTTCTGTTTTGGTATTTAATTAGCAATGAATATAATGTAGAGCCAGACCAGATTTATGAGGCTGAAATATGAGATCAAACTTGGTGCGAGCCTGGGCAGGAAAGTACATGATATCTCCAATTATAACCACTAAAAAGCTGAGATTAGTAGAGCTTTGAGCAAAACAGTAAAAGTTCAAGCAACAGGACTCACACACAGACATACTTACACACACACAAGTCTTAGGTACTTTCCTACTCGGTTTGGCCTTTAAATATTATCCAAACGGGCTGGGATGGTGGCTCAGTGGTAGAGTGCTTGCCTTGCATGCCTGAGGCCCTGGGTTTGATTCCTCAGCACCATATAAGCAGAAAGAAAAAAGCCAGAAGTGGCGCTATGTCTCAAGCGGTAGAGTGCTAGCCTTGAGCTGAAGAGCTGAGGGACAGCGTCCAGGCCCAGAGTTCAGGCCCCACAACTGGACCCAAAAATAAAAATAAATAAATAAATAAATATTATCCACACATTTTAGCCTTTTGAGTAAACAGAATTACAGTTATGAACCACCAGTGATGGGCTGATTGGCTCATTGCAGCCTCAGTTATTGGTTCTTATTTCTCTTCTAGTCTTCTTTGCATGTATTCATTTCATTTTTTGTGAGTGTGCTAGTGCTGGAGCCAGAACTCATGCAAGGCCTGGCCTGTTTCAGGAGGCTGAAATCTTACCATCATGGTTCAAAGCCAGGCTGACCAGGAAAGTCTCAGATCCTTACCTCCAATTAACTGCTAAAAATCTGGGAGTACTACAATTCTAGCCCCAGGATGGCCCACAAGCAACTGTCTTCTGGATTTTCCTGCTAGAATTGGCCTTTACACTGGATACCCATATTTCTGCCTCCTGGAGAATTACAGGCATGAGTCACCAGCCCCAGATTCTCTTCTTATTGACATTTTTGTGATCCTGAGGCTGGATCTCTGAGCAAGGGCACTGTTTCATAGCTTTCTCACTCAAGCCTGGTTCTTTACAACTCCACTGCAGATTCACTACTGTTTTTTTGTTTTGCTGGTGATTTGAAGATGAGAGACCAGAGCCCTCAGATTTAATCTATCTTAGTATGTAGGATTACACACAAAAAGAAGTGGCACTGTAGCTCAAGTGGTAGACCACTAGCCTTGAAATGAAGAGCTGAGGGACCAGCGCTCAGGCCCAGAGTTCAAGCCTTACAACCGACCAAAAAAAGAGGATTACACACAAAAACCAAAAACTCATGACTCATTTTGAAAATTTAATTGGATTTTCTTATACATTTTTTAATTTCTACTTTTTATTTCCATATGTATGCTGCTTGGAGCTATAAATCAGAGCCTAGGTATTGTCCCAGTTCCTTTTTTTTTTTTTTTTTTTGCCTGTCATAGAGCCTGAACTCTGGGCCTGGGCGCTGTCCCTCAGCTCTTCAGCTTGAGGCTAGAACCGAACCACTTGTGCTACTGCTCCACTTCTAGTTTTTCCTGCTTATGTGTTGGTGAGGCATTGAGCCCAGGGTCTCATGCATGCAAGGCAGGCACTCTCCCACTGAGTCATCTTCCCAGTCCCCTCCCAGTGCATTTTTAATACTAGCCCTCTAATATGTGAGCCACAGCACAATTCAAAGCGTTAAAAAAAAACTGTAGTTGGCTAATTAGAGTAGAGTTCATAGACTCCCCTGCCTTGACTGGCCTTGAGTAGTGATCCTCAGATGTGAGACCCTTGAGTAAGTACAGTAACAAGTGTAAACTAACTCAATTTTGCTCATTTTAATCTCTGAAATCGGCTCTCCCTTTTCTTCTTCCACCTTTCTTTTCATTTATTTATTTTATTCTTGTTCGTGCTGGTCCTGGAGCTTGATCTCAAGGTGTGGGTGCTGTCCCAGAAATCATTGTCTCATTTCTGCTATTGGAGCCACATCTCAACCCAAGGTGTTTTTCTCCTTCTTTTTGGTGGTTCATTGGAGATGTGTCTCATGCAAAGCACAGAATGTCTCAGGAAGCTGAAATCTGATTACCAGTTTGAAGTTAGCCTGCACAGAGAATTCCATGAGACTCTTTACCTCCAATTAGCTGGTAGTCATCCCACCGATTAGCTGAGAGTAATAGAACACCAGCCTTCAATAAAGTAGAACAAATTCAACCCCCATGACTGGCACACACAGAAAAAATGTCCCATGTACTTTCCTGCATGGGCTTGATTTTAAATGTTATTTTCTGATGAAGATGGCTGAGGAGAAGCTGGGGGCTAAACAAGCTCTCTCATAGAAAGCAATTTTAGTGTTCCAATAAACAGTCCTAAGCCAGAGAATCACACCAAGTGTGCCATCAAAGGACAGAGAGTTAGGCCAGAGAGGGAAAATCCAGGCAAGGAGACAGATATGAGCACTTTCCAGTGGCCACGGATGTGGCGGCAGCAGCAGCAGCCATAGCCACCATACCTGCAACACAGAGAGTCCGGGACTTAAGCACCAGACGGGGCAAGTGAGCGGTTTCTACTCAACACCAGCAAGAACTGACAAGGAGCACACATCTTCATCCTGAAGTTCGCAGACCAGAGATGAGCCAGGAACCAAGACTCTGGCATGAGTAGAAGCCTGACATCCTCACTCCTTCTCAGGGAGCAGAGGAGGGAAGGCCAACCCTTCCCACCCATTACCGGAGATCTCCATCTTGGATACTGACAAAGTGTGGCTGTGTAGCTGGCTCCAACTCAGGCCTTGGAAGAAAACAAGAGTCATTTAGCAGGTCACAGGAACCTAAGCTGACCTGCCAGGCTTAGCTCCTCCCTGGGAAAAGTCACCCAGCTTGAGCAGCCAGCCCCAGGAGTGGCTTTATTCACTGGGTAAACAGAGCCAGAGGCAGCCCCTCCCTACAGCAGCCTTGACAATCAATTGAAATTCAGTAAACATAAACCCTGAGAATGGCTCCAGGCTGGGCTCTGTGAGTTTCTCAGAAGCTAACTCCTCAGGAAAAAGCTGCTGTTTGCTGAAAGGCCTCAACTTTACCCAGAACCTAGCCTTATCACAGCACCTCCAAATTAGAGGAAACAGCCATCTTCCTCTTTTGTGAAACTCAAAGTAGATCTCTGTCCCATTGAACTAGCCTGGGAGGAGGATCACAAAATCCTTGGTAAAGCAGAGCATTTTTCTGCTTGCTCAAACAAATTGACTAATGAAACCATACAAACCACAGGAAAATCAAACACCACAAGCCGACCAGATAATCCAACAAGAGACTGGTTATGAACACAAGGAAGATCCAGGATTGCCCCATTCCCCCAAAATATCAAATTCTCTTTTTTTGTACTTTTATAAAAAAAATATTTCTGAAACTTTTTTTAAATTTTAAACTTTCAAAATTTTTGTTTTCTATTAACTTTTTTTTCTTCCTCTTATAATTTTTATTTTGGGGTTATATATGTGTGTGTTGTTTTCTTTTTTAAATAATTTTATTTTGTTCTTTTTTCTTTTTTTTATTGTGAACATACTGTACAGAGGGGTTTCAATTACATGGGCAAGATAATGAGTACAATTCCTATCAAGCTTTGTAGCCTACTCCTTCCTTTACCCTTCACATCCCTTCCCAGCCTCCCACTGCCCTCTCGCCCAATCCTCCCCCCATCACCCGCAACGAAGTTGTAAAGTTCGTTTTCGACATGACAACTTGTACTTCTCATTGATGCAATGGGTCCACATGTGTCCTTATTTAAACGACTTATTTTTCCCCTTCCCTTCCACAAATTATACCGACATCAAATACAGTGAAAGCAGGGGTTATACTGTGGGGGAGGGACATACAAAGCAACAAAGAAATAATCTTATAAATGCAATACAAACAAATGCATGAAAGAAAAAAAACATTTAAATACATATTTTAGGGTTCATTTTCCTAACTTCAACTTATATGACCTTTTCTGCTTGACTCATACATGTACTAGATATTGAAAATAAGGGAAACCATGGGACCTATGTTTCTTTGGGCTTGGCATACTTCACTGAATATAATTTTTTCCAAGTCTTTCCATTTCCTAACAAACGGGGCAATGTCATTCTTTCCGATGGAGGCATAGAATTCCATTGTGTATGCCACATTTTCTTGATCCATTCATGTACTGAGGGGCATCTGGGTTGGTTCCATATCTTAGCTATGGTAAATAATGCTGTAATAAACATAGTTGTGCTGGTAGCTTTAGAGTGGTCTTGTTTGTAAACTTTTGGGTAAATGCCCGAAAGTGGGATTGCTGGATCATAGGGGAGCTCTATTTGGAGTCTTTTGGAGGACCTCCATACTACTTTCCAAAGTGGTTGAACAAGTTTACACTCCCACCAACAATGAAGTAAGGTTCCCTACTGTCCACATTCCCTCCAACATCTGTTGTTATTAGAGTTCTTAATTTTTGCCATTCTAACTGGGGTGAGGTGGTATCTCAATGTTGTTTTGATTTGCATTTCTTTTATGGCTAGGGAGGTTGAGCATTCTACATGTGTTTATTGGCCATGCTTCTTTCTTCTTCAGAGAAGTTTCTCTAAGTCTTTAGCTCACTTATTTATTGGGCAGTTGTTTCTTTGAGGATTTGTTATTGGGGGATTTAATTTTTTGAATTGCAAGTATGGTTTACATAAGAGACACTTGTCGGTTGTATGGATAGCGAAGATCTTCCCAATCCGTGGGCTTTCTATTGATCTTACTAGCTATGTCCTTTGCCATGCGGAAGCTCTGGAACTTCATGCAATCCCATTTGTCCAAATTTATTTGCTTTGTTTTATTTCCGGGTCTCTATTAAGAAAATTTCGGCCTGCTCCAAGGAGACCTAGGGTTTCCCCTATTCCATCCTGTAATGTTTTCAGAATATCTGCTTTGACTCCAAGGTCTTTGATCCATTTGGAGTTGATTCTGGTGGAAGGTGATAGATAAGGATCTAGCTTTGGTTTTCTACAAGTAGTTAACCAGTTTTGCCTGCAGCATTTACTGAAGAGGCTGTCTTTCTTCCATTCTATTTTTTGAGATCCCTTATCGAAGATTAGATGGCTATAAGTCTGTAGGTTTATTTCTGGGTTTTCAATTCTATCCCATTGGTCCTGAGGTCTGTTGTTTTGCCAGTGCCAAGCTGTTTTGATTACTATGGCTTTAGAGTAGAGTTTGAAATTTGGTATTGATATTCCTCCAGCAGCGTTCTTTCTGTTGAGGAGCGTTTTTGCTATTCGGGGTCTTTCATTGTTCCATATGAATTTTTGGATTGCCTCTTCTATTTCCTTGAAGAATGAGGTTTGAATTTTGATAGGTATTGCATTGAATTTGTAGATAGCCTTGGGAAGTATTGCCATTTTCACGATGTTAATCTTTCCAATCCAGAAGCATGGGAGTTTTTCCATTTTCTAAGTTCTGTTTGGATTTCCTTTTTCAAGTTTTTAAAGTTTTCATCATAGAGATCCTTCACTTATTTGGTATTTCGTACCCTGCTAATTTGCCAAAGTTTTGAATCAGCTTGAGTAATTTGAGAGTAGAGTCTATGGGATTCTTTAAATACAAGATCAAATCACCTGCAAAGAGGGAGAGTTTCATTTCTTCTTTCCCTATTTGCATCCCCTTTATGTTTGCATCTTGTCTAATTGCTGTAGCTAGGCATTCTAATACTAGATTGAAGATAAGTGGAGAGAGTGGACATCCTTGTCTTGCTCCTGAGTTAAGAGGGAATGGCTTTAATTTTTCACCATTAAGTATAATGCTGGCTGTAGGTTTGTCATATACAGCCTTTACTGTATTGAGGAATGTCCCATGGATTCCTAATTTTTCCAAAACCTTCATCATAAAGGCGTGTTGAATGTTGTCAAATGCTTTTTCTGCATCTATTGAGATAATCATGTGGTTCTTATTCTTGCTCCTGTTGATGTGATGGATAATAATTGATTTTCGTATATTGAACCAGCTTTGCATCCCTGAAATGAATCCTGTTTGATCGTGGTGTATGATTTTTTGGATGAATTCTTGAAGTCGATTGGCCAAAATTTTGTTGAGAAGTTTTGCATCAGTGTTCATCAAAGAAAATGTGTTTATAGTTCTATTTCTTTGATGAGTCCCTGCCCGGTTTTGGGATGAGGGTTATGATAGCTTCATAGAATGTGTTCAGTAGTGAACTTTCTCTTTGGATTTCATTGAAGATTTGGAGGAGTATTGCTGTGAGCTCTGCTTTGAAGGCCTTGTAGAATTCCGCTGTAAAACCATCTGGTCCTGGAAATTTCTTAGCTAGAAAGTCTCTTATTGCTGTTTCTATTTAAATGCTTGATATGGGCCTGTTAAAATGGTTTAACTCATCTTGGTTTAGTTTTGGCATGTCAATATTTGCTAGGAAAAGGTCCATTTCTGTCAAGTTCTCAAACTTATTAGCATAAAGTTTTGAGAAGTATTCCCTTAAAATGTTCTGAATCTTGGTTGTTTCCCTGGTGATGTTTCCATTCTCATCTATGAGTTTATTTATTTGGGTGTGTTCTCTTCTTTTTCTGATAAGATTTGCTAAAGGTCTGGAAATTTTGTTAATTTTTTCGAAGAACTAGCTCTTTGTTTTGTTGATTTTATCTATATATTTTTTTGGATTCTAATTCTTTTAATTCTGATTTAATATTAATTATTTCTTTCCATCTACTGGATTGGGGTTTATTTGCTGGTCTTTTTCAAGGAGGTTCAGATGTCTCATTAAATTGTTGGTTTCACATATCTCCAATATGTTGATGTAGGAACTCAGAGCTATAAACTTGCCTCTGAATACTGCCTTTGCTGTGTCCCAGAGGAGCTGGTTATTTGTGTGCTTATTTTTGTTGAATAGCATGAATATTTGAATTTCTTTTCTAATCTCTTCCATGACCCACTCATAATTCAGCAGAGTGTTGTTCAACCTCCATATGTTACCAGACTTTCTTTGGTGGCTTTTGCTGTTGAGTTCTAATTTTACTCCCTTGTGGTCAGAGAGAATGCAAGGTATAACTTCAATGTTTCTGAATTTGGACAAGTTTGCTTTGTGGCCAAAAATGTGGTCTATTTTAGAAAACGTTCCATGTGCTCCTGAGAAAAACGTGTATTCTGATGGTGCTGGGTGAAATATTCGATAGATGTCTTTTAAATCTAGTTGATGTATGCAGCTGTTTAGATCTGCGGTTTCTCTGTTGAGTTTTTGCCGAGTTGATCTATCTAGTGGGGAGAATGGTGTGTTAAAATCTCCTACAATTAATGTCTTTGGATCTATGTGGGATTTAAGGGAAAGTAGTGTTTCTTGGATAAATTCGGGTGCTCTGTTGCTTGGCAAATAAATATTTAGAATTGTAATAGCCTCCTGAAGGAGAGATCCATTAATAAGTATGTAGCGACCTTCTTTATCTCTTCTAACTAATTTTAATTTGAAGTCTATTTTGTCTGATATTAGGATTGCAACTCCAGCTTGTATATGGGGGCCATTTGCTTGGGAGATTTTGTTCTAACCTTTCACATTGAAAATGTGTTTGTTTTTATGGGCAAAATTCCTGAAGGTAGCACAAAGAAGGATCGTGCTTTTTAATCAAGCTAGACAGTCTATGTCGCTTAATTGGAGAGTTAAGTCCGTTAATGTTAAGAGATAGGACTGAGTGGTATTTGGGAGTCCCTGGCATTTTATCTCCTTCTTGGGGGCTGCGGCAGCTGGGTTCTTCCTATGTTTCTTGGATTCTCGGTTTGGGTGCAATTTCTTGGCCTCTATTTTTGTCTTGTTGGTTTTCTACGTGTAGGACATCTTTAAGAATCTTTTGTAGGACTGGTTTGGTAGAGATGTATTGTTTCAATTTTTCTTTGCTGTGGAAGGTATTTATTTGGTCTTCAGTTATGAAGGAGAGTTTAGCTGGGTACAATATTCTTGCTTGATAGTTGTTTGTTTCTAAGGCATGGCATGCATCATTCCAGGTTCTTCTTGCTTTGATTGAATCTGCTTAGAAATCTGAGGTGATTCTAATTGGTTTCCATTTACAGGTGATTTATCTTTTCTCCTTGACAGCTTTAAGGATCTGTTCCTTGGTCTAAATTGATCCTGTGTGGATTATAATGTGACGGTGGGATGTCTTATTCTGCTCTTGTCTATTTGGAGTTCTAACAGCTTCTTGTATCTGAATAGGCCTATCTTTTTACATGTTTGGGAAATTCTCTGACAGGGTCCTGTTAAACAAATTTCCTAGACCATTAACTTCTGTTTCTAGGTGCTCCTCTACACCCATTATCCTTAGATTAGGCCTTCTGATGGTGTCTTCCAAGTGTTGGATATTTCATATTTCATATTTCTTGGACTTGTCTTGGATGGTTGTATGTTCTTTCTCTATAATATCTAGGCTGTTTTCAATCCCCAAGTTTCGACCTTCTACATGGTCTAACCTGCTGTCAAGACTTTCTACTTTGGTTTTTATTTCTTTTCCTTCTAATTGTCAGCTTTGATGGCTTCAAATTCTTTGTTGAAGCTTTGTTTGAAATCTTGTATGAACTTCTTTACTTCCTTAAGTTGATGTTAAGTGTTTGTTCTCAAATCACTTAGCTGATTTGTTATGGTTTCTTTGGACTTCCATTCCTGTTGTTGGGTTCCATTCAGCATTCCCTTTGTGGTCTCCTTGACTTCCATCAGCTCTTTGTTAATGGATCCCATGAATGCCTTTAGCGATCTTTGTGTGTTCTCATCCTGCTCTCTCAATTCCTGTATTACTTTTTGCTTAGCTTCCTTCCGTTCATCCCATTCCTGTAGTTCTCTTTGAGTGTTCTCAGCATGTGCACGCCATTCCTGCCTTTCTCTTGGAGTATTCTCAATCTGCTCAAGCAAATCCTGTATCAGTTTTTGAATAACTTCCTCACGCTCATGATATTCCTGTGTAAACCTTTGGATTGCCTCCTCTCTCTCCCTATCACGCTCATACAGAGTCCTTTGTAGGTTTTCAATCTTTTCTTTTATCATGTTTGCCAGCAGTGTTTGTAGAGCTTTTTGGGAATTCTCCTCTGGATTATTCATTATCTGTTCTGTCCCCTGATTATCATGAGTGGGAGTTGAGATACCTGGACTTGCCATTTTTCTTGTGTTTTTTCAGGCTTACTCTGCCCATTTGGGATGAAAATAACACCAGTTTTGTGCTAGAGCACTAACTTAAGGCAAACATCAACCAAAGTCTGAATTTGCACAGTCCATAGTCTGCAGATACAATCTAGTTCAACAGATACATCTATTCAACATCAAACAACTATGTATTAATGGGCTATGAACCACAAAGAAGAATTTGGAAAACCAGAAATTATTAGGGTTAGGGAGAGATGTGGGTAAAAAATAGGAATAGAGTGATGTGGGAAGGGACAGGGAGAGTAAACTAAGTCCTAATCTCAAAGCAGGAAATAGGTTGGATAGTATGAAAGTAGAGACAGAGAAAAAAAGAAGAAAAAGAAAGGGAAAAAATAGAGACCAGAAAAAAGAGAAAAGTAAAAATTATTATGCAGAATCGAAAACAAACTATTCAGAGAAGAACATGAATATAATGAGAGAAGGGGAGGGATATAAAGAAGATGTGAAAATCTTAATAATAAAAATACTTAAAATATTATATAGGTATAAATTGGTAGTACTGCTATTAAGGAATTTAAGTCTCAGAGGTTTTGAATTGAGTAATAAATTTGTGGATTAGGTGTGTACAGAATGGGGGATAGGGTCTAATAGTCAACTATGGGTTTATCTGAGGATGTGCAGTACAACAATTAAGTCTCATAAAGAAGAACAAAAGAGAAGAAAATGTGAAAAGCATAAGAGAGAAAGAAAAAAGATATAAAGTTCAGTTGAACTAAACAAAAACAAAAAGAATTTTTTTTATAAAAAGAAAGAAAAAAAGTAAACGGCACACACACATGTACTCCTAAAATAAAAATTATGAGGGAAAAAAAGTTACTAGAAAACAATTTTTTTCAAAAAACGTAAAAATTTAAAAAAAAGTTTTAGAAAAGAAAAAAAAATTTATAAAAGGTATAAAAAAAAGAAGAAGAGAAGAAAAATTTCTTTGAATTTTTTGGGAGGGTTGGGAAAAATCCTGTATCTCCCATGTTTCCGTAACCAGTCTCTTGTTGGAGACAATCTCTGCTTGTGGTCCTGTGGCTTGGCTGGTTTCTTAAGTCAGTTTGTTTGAACAGGCAGAAAAATGCTCTACTTTCCCCAGGATTTTGCAATCTTCCTCCCAGTTTATTCCAATGGGAGGGAGATCTGCTTTTAGTATCACAAAAGAGGGAGGTGGCTTTTTCCTCAAATTTGGAGATGCTGTGATGAGGCTAGTTTCTGGGTAGATTTGAGGCTTTTCAGCAAATAGTAGCTTTTCTCGGGGGCTAGTTAGTGAGAAACTCACAGAGCCCTGCCTGGAGCCATTCTCAGGATTTATGTTTACTGAATTTCAATTGATTATCAAGGCTGCTAAAGGGAGGAACAGCCTCTGGCTCTGATTACCCAGTGAAGAAAGCCACTCCTAGCGCTGGCGCCGGAGCTTGGTGAATTTTCCCTGTTAGGAGCTGAGTCTGGCAGGTCTGTTTAGGTTCTTGTGACCTGCTAAATGACTCTAGTTTTCTTCCAAGGCCTGAGTTGGAGCTAGCAGCTCCGCTGAGCTTTGTTGGTATCCAAGATGGAGATCTCCAGTACTGGGGAGGGGAGGGGTGGCCTTCCCTCCTCTGCTCCCTGAGAAGGAGTGAGGATGTCAGGTTTCTACTCACGCCAAGTCTTGGTTCCTGGGTTGTCTCTGGTCTGTGAACTGCATGGTGAAGATGTCCGCTCATTGTTGGTTCTTGCTGGTGTTGAGAAGAATCCGCTCGCCCACTGCATCTGGCTCCTTTGTACCAGACTCTCTGTGATTCAGGTATGGTGGGTTCAGTCACCAGCGCCACCACTGCTGTTGCAGTGGCTGCGGCTGCTGGCAAGAGCTCAGATCTGTCTCCCTGTCTGGATTTTCCCTCTCTGGCACACTTGGTGTGATTCTCTGGCTTAGGACTGTTCACTGGAACTGAAAAACTGCTTTCTATGCGAGAGCTTGTTATGCCTCCAGAATCTCCTCTGCCATCTTCCTGGAACTCTCTCTTTTTATCTTTTAAAATAAATTTTTTTGTTTAGTTCTAGTGACCATTTGATCCTTTTTTTCTTTCCTACTCTTTCTTTTCACGTTTTATTCTCTTTCATTCTTTGCATGATAAATTGCTGTTCTCATCCTCATATATACCTGTAGTTGATTATTTGACTTTAGCCCCATTGTGTACACACTTAATCCAGAAATTTATTACTCAGTTTAAAACTGCTTAGACTTAACTTCCGTAATAGCAGTACTACCTCTTAATACCTATATAATATTTTTAGCATTTTTATATTTAAGTTTTCCATATCTCCATTCTATCCCTCCTGTTCTCTTATTCTATCTGCGTTCTTCTCTGAATATTATGTCTTAAAATTTGCATAATTTTTAAGTGTTGCACTTCTAAATTTTTAATGTTTGTTTTTCTGTTTTTTCTTGTCTTTTTCTTTCTCTTTCTTCTTTTTTTCTCTCTCTACTATCATTCTATCCAAGCTATTTCCCGCTTTGATATTAGGATTTGTTTGAATTAACTCTCCCACTGCCTTTCCACATCCCTCTATGCCTATTTTTACCCACATCTCTCCCTAAACTTAATAATTTCTGTTTGCCAACTTCTTCTTTGCTGTTCGTAGCCCATTAATACTTAGTTGTTTGATGTTGAATAGATATATCTATTGAATTATATTGTATCTGCAGACTTTTGACTGTGCAACTACATACTTTGGTTGATGCTTGCCTTAAAATAGTGTGCTAGCACAAAACTGGTTTATTTTCATCCCAAATGGGCAGAGCAATCTGGAAAAACACAAGAAAAATGGCAAGTCCAGGTATCTCGACTCCCACTAATAATAATCAGGGGACAAAAAAGATAATGAATAATCCATTGAAGAGTTCCCAAAAAGCTCTACAAATACTACTGGTAAACATGGTAGATTAAAAGATTGAAAATCTGCAAAGGACTCTCTGTAAGCGTGATAGGGAGAGAGAGGAGGCAAAACAAAGGATATCATGAGTGTGAGGAAGGTACTCAAAGATTGATACAGGAATTGCGAGAGTAGCTTGAGAACACTTAAAGAGAAATAAAGGAATTGAGTGAGCAGGATGGGATCAGTCAAAGAGAAAGTCATGAATGTCATGAGCAGGCTGAAAACACTCAAAGAGAACTACAGGAACTGTGTGAATATGAAGAAGCTAATCAAAGAGTAATAGAGGAATTGAGAGAGGGGCATGAGAATACAGAAAGATCACTAAAGGCATTCAAGGAATCCATAAATAGAGAGCTCAAACAAGTCAGGGAGGCCACAAAAGGGAATGCTGAATGGAACCTAACAGAAGGAATAGGAGTCCAAGGAAACCATAACTAATCAACTAAGTGATTTGAGAATAAATGCTGACACCAAATTAAGGAAGTAAAGAAGTCCATACAAGATCTAAAACAAAGCTCCAACAAAGAATCTGAAGCCATCAAAGCCAACCAACTAGAAGGAAAAATAAAAAACAAAGTAGAAAGACTTGATAGTAGGTTAGACCATGCTGAAGATCGAATTTCAGGGATTGAAGTCAGCCTAGTTATTATAAAGAAAGAACATACAACCATCCAAGACAAATCCAAGAAATATGACAGAGCTATTCAACATTTGGAAGACAACATCAGAAGGCCTAATCTGAGGCTAATGGGTGTAGAGACAGAAGTTAATGGTCTAGGAAATCTGTTTAGCAGGATCCTAGCAGAGAACTTTCCAAACATGCACAAAGATAGGTCTATTCAGATACAAGAAGCTTTTAGAACACCAAATAGATGGGACCAGGATAGGACATGCCACCGTCACATTATAATATACACACGATCAATTCAGACCAAAGAAAAGTTCCTTAAAGCTGTCAAGGAGAAAAGCTCAATCACCGATAAAGGGAAACCAATTAGAATCACCTCAGATTCCTCAGCAGAAACAATTAATGCCAGAAGAGCCTAGAATGATGTATGCCATGCCCTAAAGACAAACAACTATCAACCAAGAATACTGTACCCAGATAAACTCTCCTTCAAAACCAACTAGATCACAATAAAGGCCAAGCAACCATACCCAAACTGAGAATCCAAGAACCATAGGAAGAACCAAGTTTCCACAGCCCCCAAGAAGGCGGATAAAATGGCAGCAACTCCCAAATACCTCAGTCCTATCTCTCAACATTAACGGACTTAACTCTCCAATTAAACGACATAGACTCTCTTCTTGGATTAAAAAGCAACATCCTTCTATTTGCTTCTTTCAGGAGTCACATCTTGCCCGTAAAAACAAACACATTTTCAATGTGAAAGGTTGAAACAAAATCTACCAAGCAAATGGCCCCCATAACCAGGCGGGAGTTGCAATCCTAATACCAGATAAAATAGACTTCAAATTAAAATTAGTGAGAAAACATAAAGAAGGTCGCCACATACTCATTAAGGGATCTCTCCTTCAGGAGGATATTACAATTCTAAATATCTATTCGCCAAACAACGGAGCACCCAAATTTATCCAAGAAACACTACTTTCCTTCAAATGCCACATAGATCTAAAGACACAGGCAGAAATTTTCTTAATATTGACCCAGAAGCACAACAAATCTAAGAAGGGTTGAACAAATGGGATTGCATGAAATTGCATAGCTTCTGCATGGCAAAGGACATAACTAGCAAGATCAGTAGGAATCCCACGGATTGAGAGAAGGTCTTCACTAGCCATATAACAGACAAGGGTCTCATATCTAAAATATACCTGCAACTCAAAAAATTAGACCCCCCAACGACAAACCTTCAAAGAAAAAACTGCCCAATAAATAATTGGGCTAAAGACATAAAGAGAAACTGCTCTGAATAGGAACGAAGGATGGCCAATAGACACATGAAGAAATGCTCAACCTCCCTAGCAATAAAAGAAATGCAAATTAAAACAGCATTGAGATACCACCTCACCGCAGTTAGAATGGCTAGAATCAAGAAGTCTAATAACAACAGATGCTGGATGGCATGTGGACAGAAGGGAACCTTAATGCATTGTTGATGGGAGTATAAACTTGTACAACCACTTTGGGAAGTAGTATGGAGGTTCCTCAAAAGACTCCACATAGAGCTCCCCTATAACCCAGCAATCCCACTATGGGGCATTTAACCAAATGTTCACAAACAAAACTACAAGAAAGTTACCAACACAGCTATGTTTATTGCAGCCTTATTTACCATAGCTAAGATATGGAACCAACCCAGATGTCCCTCAGTAGATGAATGGATCAAGAAAATGTGTTATATATACACAATGGAATTCTATGCTTCCATCAGAAAGAATGACATTGCCCCATTTGTTAGGAAATGGAAAGACTTGGGAAAAAATATATTAAGTGAAGTAAGCCAGGCCCAAAGACACTTAGGTCCCATGGCTTCCCCTATTTGTAATAACTTGTTTAAGTCTGAGTCAAGCAGAAAAGGTCAGATAAGTTGATGTTAGGGAAATGAACCCTATGATATTTATTCAAATAATTTTTTTCTTTCATGCAATTGTTTCTAACACATTTATAAGATGATTTCTTTGTTGCTTTACATGTGCCTCCACCACTGTATAACCCCTGCTTTCACTGTATTTGATGTTATCATTTGTGGAGGGGAAGGGAAAAAACAAATCGTTTAAATAGGTGGACCCATTGCAACGAGAAATACAAGTCATTATGTCAAAAACGAACTTTACAACTTTGGTGGGGGGGATGAGGGTTGGGTGGTGGGACAGGGGGAGAATGGGAGGGGAAGGGGAAACAAAGGAGGAGGCTACAATGCTTTATCAGAAATGTACTCATTGTCTTGCCCATGTAATTGTAACCCCTCTGTACAGTATTTTCACAATAAAAAAGTGGTCTAATTTGGAAAATGTTCCATGTAATGGTGAGAAAAAATGTATTCTGATGCTGCTGGGTGAAATATTCAGTAGTTTTCTGTTAAATCTAGCTGATCTAGGCAGTTCTTTTGATCTGCAGTTTCTCTGTTGAGTTTTTTCGAGTTGATCTATGTATTGTGGATAGTGGTCTTTTAAAGTCCCCAACAATTCTTATCTTTGGATCTATTTGAGATTTTGGGGAAAGCAGTATCTGTTGGATAAATTTCGGTGATCCATTGTTTGGCGAATAGTATTTATTATTGCAATATCCTCCTGAAAGAAAGATCTCTTAATTCGTATGTAGTGAACTTCTTTATCTCTTCTCACTAACTTTAATTTGAAGTCTATTTTATCTGATGTTATGATTGCAATTCCTCTCTGTTTATGTGGGCCATTTGCTTGGTAGATTTTGTTCCAGACTTTCATGTTCAAAGTGTATTTGTTTTTATGAGCAAGGTGTTATTCCTGAAGGCAGCAGATAGAAGGATGTTGCTTTTTAATCCAACTAGACAGTGTATGTCGCTTAATTGGAGAGTTAAATCCGTTAATATTGAGAGAAAGGACTGAGAAGTGTTTGGTAGTTTCTGCCATTTTATCCGCCTTCTTGGGGGCTGCCTCAACTTGGTTCTTCCTATGGTTTTTGGATTCTCAGTTTGGGTGCCATTTCTTTGTCTTTATTGTGATCTTGTCCGTTCTGTCTGTTGCAACAATGAGAAGTACAAGTTGTCATGTGTAGGACATCTTTAAGTATCTTTTGTAGGACCGGTTTGGTGGGGATATATTTTTTTTCAGTTTTTCTTTTCTATGGAAGATTTTTATTTCACCTTCGGTTATGAAGGAGAATTTAGCTGTTTACAGTATTCTTGGTTCATACTTTGTCTTTAGGTCATGGCATGCATCATTCCAGGCTCTTCTTGCTTTAATTTACTCTGATGAAAAAAATGAAGTTATTCTAATTGTTTTCCCTTCATAGATGATTGATCTTTTCTCATTGACAGCTTTAAGGATCTTTTCCTTGGTCTGAATTCATCTTGTGCATATTATAATGTGACGGTGGGATGTCCTGCTCTTGTCTGGTCTATTTGGGGCTCTAAACATTTCTTGTATCTGAATAGGCCTATCCTTTTGCATGTTTGGGAATTTCTCTGCTAGGATCCTGTTAACCAAATTTCCTAGACCATTATCTTCTGTTTCTAGGTGCTACTCTACACCCATTATCCTCAGATTAGGCCTTCTGATGGTGTCTTCCAATTGCTGAATATATCTATCATATTTCTGGATTTGTCATGGATAGTTGTACATTGTTTCTGTATAATATCTAGGCTGTCTTCATTTACCGAGATTCGATCTTCTGCATGGTCTAACCTACTGTCAAGACTTTCTTCTTTGTTTTTTATTCATTTTCCTTCTAATTGTTTGGTTTTGATTACTTCAAATTCTTTGTTGGAGCTTTGTTTTAGATCTTGAATGGACTTCTTTACTTCCTTAATTTGGTGTTCAGTTCTTATTCTCAAATCACTTAGTTGTTTGGTTATGGTTTCCTTATACTCCCAGTCCTTCTGTTGGGTTCCATTCAGCATTCCCTTTGTGGTCTCCCTGAATTCTTTCAACTGTCTGTTTATGGATTCCATGAATGCCTCTATTGAACTTTGTTTATTCTCGTCCCTCCCTTGCAATTCCAGTGTTACTCTTTGATTAGCTTCCTCATTTTCATGCAATTCCTGTAGTTCTCTTTGACTGTTCTCAGCTTGTTCACGCAATTCCTGACATTCTCTTTGTCTGTTTTCAGCCTGCTCATGCAATTCCTATAATTCTATGATGGTTCTCAGCCTGCTCACACAATTCCTTTATTTCTCTTTGAGTGTTCTCAACCTATTCATGCATTTCTGTATCAATCTTTGAGTAGCTTCCTCATGCTCATGAGATTACTGTATTGATCTTTGGTTTGCTTCCTCTCTCTCCCTATCATGTTCACACTGAATCCTTTGCAGGTTTTCTATCTGTTCATTCACCATGTTTCCAAGTAATATTTATTGAGCTTTTGGGGAACTCTCCTCTGGAATACTGGTTATCATGAGTGGGAGTTGAGATACCAGGACTTTCATTTTTCTTGTGTTTTTCTGGCTTGTTCTGCCCATTTGATATGAAAGTTCTCTGCTAGAATACTTTTTGAAGGCATACATCAACCAAAGTCCTGCAGTTGCACAGGCAAAAGGACACAGATATAATCTAGTTCAGCAGATACAATCTATTCAACATCAAACAACTATGGATTAATGGGCTAACAACAGCAAGGACGAATTTGGCAAACCAGAAATTATTATATTTAGGGACAAATGTGAGGAAAAATAGGATTAGAAGAATGTAGAGAGGTAAAAGGAGAGTGAATTTAACCAAGTTCTAATCTCAAAGAAGGAAATGGATTGGACAGAATAGTAGGAGAGAGAAAAAAGGACAAGAAAAAATGGGAAAAACAAATATTTAAGTTTAATAAATGAATCTTAAAAATTATCTAAGTTTAAGGTGATATTGAGAGAAGAAAAAGATACGATGAGAGGAGGGGAGGGATAGAAAGGAGACATGAAAAACTAAAAAATAAAAATTCTCAAAAATTATATAGGCCTAAAGAGATAATACTGCTATTACAGAATTTAAGGCTAAGAAGTTTTGCTTTGAGTAATAAAATTCTTGATTAATGTGTATACAATGGGGGTAAGGTCTAATATTTGACAATGGGCATATATCTGAAGATGAGCAGAACAGCAAATAAGTCACACACAAAAACAAGGAAACAGAAGAAAAATGAAAAGAATGAAAAAGAAAAAAAAAAGATAAAAGGACCAAAAGGTCAGTAGAGATTTAAACAAAGCACACTCACACACACATACACCTAAAATAAAAATTAGGAGGGGAGAAAAAATTTAATAGAAAACAATTTTTTTTAAAAACTAAAAATTAAAAAAGGTACCAAAAAGAGTTCTTTTTTTTTGCGGGGGGGGGGGGGGGGGGAAGTAGATGTGAAGATCCTGTATCTCCCTGTGTCTGTAACCAGTCTCTTGGTGGAGTCTTTAGTCTGCTTGTGGTGTTTGGTTTGCCTGTGGCTTGATTGGTTTCTTAAGTCAATTTGTTGGAGCAGGCAGAAAAATGATCAGGATTTTGTGATCCTCCTCCCAGTATAGTTCAATGAGAGGGAGATCTGCTTTGAGTTTCACAAAAGAGGGAGATGGCTGTTTCCTCTAATTTGAAGATGCTGTGATGAGGCTATGTTCTGGGTAGAATTGAGGCCTTTCAGCAAATTGCAGCTTTTCCCTGAGGGGTAGCTTCTGAGACACTCACAGAGCCCAGCCTAGAGCCATTCTCAGGGTTTATGTTTACTGAATTTCACTTGATTGTCTAGGCTGCTGTAGGGAGGGGCAGCCTCTGGCTCTGTTTACCCAGTGAAGAAAGTCACTCCCCTTGGGGCAGAGCTTTGTCTGCCTGGGCTGGGTGACTTTTCCCAGGGAGGAGCTGAGCCTGGCAGGTCCAGGTCAGGTGCCTGAGACCTCCTAAATGACTCTTTTGTTTTTTTTTCCAAGGCCTGAGTTGGAGCTTGCTGCTCAGCTGGGCCTTTTCAATATAAAATATGGAGGTCTCCGGGGGTGAGGATGGTAAGGGTGGCCTTCCCTCCTCTGTTCCCTAAGAAGGAGTGAGTATGTCAGGATTCTACTCACGCTGGAGTCTTGGTTCCTGGGTTGTCTCTGGTCTGTGATAAGGAGGATGAAGATATCTGCTACTTATCAGTTCTTTCTGGTTTTAAGTAGAATCCAGTCACCTGCTGTGTCTGGCACCATTGTCCCAGACTCTGTGTTGTTCTTTTGGCGGCTAGGCTGCTGCCGTTGCCGCCACCACCACAACTGCAGCTAATAGCAAGTGCTCAGATCTGTCTCCTTGCCTGGATTTTCCCTCTCTGGCCAAACTGTACTGTGATGGCACACTTGGTCATTCTCTGACCTAGGACTCTTCAGTGGAACACTACAACTATTTTCTATGTGAGAGCTTGTTTAGCCTCTAGCTTCTCCTCCTCCATCCTCCCCTAAAGTAATCTGTTGTTGCTTTTTAAAAAACTGGTGACAGTTTCTCATGCCTGTAATCATAACAACTCAGGTGGCTGAGATCTGATAATCGAGGATTAATAACAGCCTGGGTAAGAAGGTCTGTGAGACTATTATCTCATTAACTGGTTACCAAGAAACTAAAAGGGCCCTGTGGGCCAAACTAGTAGAGTGATAGCCTTGAGCACAAGAGAATAGGGATTTCAATCAGGCCCTCAGTTCAAGCTTCTCATATTAAAAAATGTTAAAAACAATTTGCCATCATTTGTAATTTCAGCATCCTCAACTAGTGGTTTATTTAAAGCCAATTTGCATCTCAGTTTGCACGTATTTGGGTGGGGGAACTAAACTTATATAACATTTAAAAGAAAATAAATGAGCACAAGGGTACAGGTGGCTCACGCCTGTAATCCTACCTTCTCAGGAGGCTGAGAAATGAGGATGTTGGTTCAAAGCCAGTCTTGGGCAGAAAAGTTCCCATGAGACTGGTATTTCCAATTAACCACTAAAAAACAAGAAATGGCACTATGGTTTAATCTTGTATGGCAGAGTGCTACACTTGAGCAAAGAAGCTCTGGGACAGCACCCATGCCCTGTATTCAAGCCTATGTCTGAAGGAAAAAATAAAGATTTCAGGGCTGGGAAGGTGGCTAAGTGGTAGAGTGCTTGCCTTGCATGTATGAGCCTTTGGGTTCGATTTCTCAGTACCACATAAGCAGAAAAGCCAGAAGGGGCACTGTGGTTCAAGTGGTAAAGTGATATCCTTGAGGTGAAGAGCTGAGGGACAGTGCCCAGGCCCAGAGTTCAGGACCCATCATGGACAAAAAACAAACAAAAAAAAGAGTTCAAACAAACGATGTGCACAATAGACTATAAACTAAAGATGAAAGATTAAATTAATACATTAATAATTAAAATGATGAACATTGTTCCAATTTTGTAGGTGGTGAATGTAGCAGAAAAAGTGATAAGATATAATGATTCATTTCTAACAACTCCTCCATTTTTCAAACTCATTTACTACTTTTAAACTAAAGAGGCACGTAAGTATCACTTTACAGAAAAACAAAACTGTACATGTATTTTAGCCTGAATTCCACATTTTATAATTTGCCTTTTAGTGAACAATCTATCTTTTCATATAAAATACTTGTGATACCTTTAATACTTCACATCTTTCCAGTATTTGGTTATATCAAAATTCCTCCCTTCCTTCTTTTCTTCCTTCCATTCCTTCATATTCTTTCCTCCTTTCAATCTTAGCAATTAAACTCAGGGCTTCATGAATTTTAGGTAGGTGCTCTACAAAGTGAGCCATACACCTGCTCTTTTCGCTTTAGTCACTTTTGTTTTTGTTGGTCATGTGGTTTGAACTCTGCACCTGTACACTGTCCTTGCACTCTTCAGCTCAAGGCGAGTGCTCTACTGTTTCAGCCACAGTGCCACTTCTAGTTTTCTAGTGGATTATTGAGATAGGAGTCTCACACACTTTCCTGCCTAGAGTTGCTTTGAACTGGGATCTTCAGATCTCAGCCTCCTGAGTAGCTAAGATTACAGGCATGAGCCACCTGTGCTCAGCGCTGCTGTAGCCATTTTTATGACAGGGTTTTCTGTTTATGACCAGGCCAGCATGGATCACAATCCCTCGATGACAGGGAGGGTTGTGTGTAGCAAGTCAGACACAGTGGGGAAACAACTTTCTCTGCCCATCACAGGGAGAATTTTGGAGGGTTGCATTAGAAATTTCTAGAAGTGGGTTGTGAGGAGAATTCTGCTTCCAGGAGTCTCTTCCCACTTCCCAGCATTCTAGTCCTGCCACAAAGGGTCTATGGTAGAAGGCTCAGGATGGAGAGGGCAGACTCTCATTTTCCTTGTCACCAATCTGTCCACAGCATCAATTGTTCCATCTTAACTATTTGGATGGACTTCTACCCTGATGATTTTTATGAGCACAAGAAACTTGACATCCTGAAAAAACTTACACAGTATGACAAGCTCAACATGCCCTCTTCAGACTTGCTGTTCTGCTTACATATTCTTCTGGACCAGCTGGAGCAATGCATGACCCGTGAGACCAAGGAAAAGAGTAAATAGTCCTTGTTTAGATGCCTTAGAGCTTTTGAGTAGGGATGGAACCTAGGTCTCAAGGGATGGGCCTGCTTTGCCAAGAGCCCTTTGTACTACCCAGCATGGCAAAATGTTCTTTTATGGATGTTCTATGCTGGGTAATGTCTGTTCCCTTTTTAAAAGAACTTGGACATAACCACTCATTAGAAACACCCTACCTTCTCATCAGTGTTCAGCCCAAACTCAAGTTCTACAGCTTCTCCTACTAAATCCTCATAGAAGTTTAGTCACACTTTAACTTCTAGAGTCTACTCTAAGACTCCTGTACCTATTTACATTCTTATGTTTGTGTCACTGTAGAGAACTTCCTGCTGAACTCCAGATAAAGAACCCATCAGTGATGTCGCCTATGGTGACAGATGGAGATTGGAAGCGAAAACTGGACTCCAGAAAGCATGAGAACATAGAGGCTTTTTGCAATGTGTAGAAAGGCCCAACTAGGTTTTGAGTCCTGTGGACATCCCACTGGTTCTGAACTCCACATGTGATATAGGTGTACCTGCACATACCACCAAGGAAGAAGATGATCCAGAATGTCTTCCATTGATGTTCACAATTCACCTAGATCACATCCAAACCAGTAAAAAATGTTTTGGTCCTGGAGTGCAGGGTAAATATGTGCTAATGGAAAATGACCCCAGTCTATGTTCAAGAAAACCAATAAGTTAGGTTCAAAGTCTAGATTCAGTTGAGGAAAGGGAATCTGTCCTCACAGAATATCCAGACCAATCTGTCCTTCTGCTGGGAATCCAATTTCCAATTGAGAAATAAGATCTGTCCCTCCCTAGACTCGGGAAGAAAATACTGCCTTTGATGAGGAAGTAGATCCTTTTGAGGACTCTGAGGCAGAATTTGTGTCTGAAGCCAACTTAGAAGACAATCCAGATTTAGAGATTGCTTCCCCCCTTCTTTAGAAAATCGTTATATTTCTTTTTGGTCCTGATTGTTGTAAAATGATCATTCTAGTTATTTTTCTAACGTTATTAAAATATCAGTGTTTATATTATATTATATAATTCATGAGCCTTAAATGTGTTTTTTTTTTCAACCTACAATGTAAAGCACCATGCACATGTGTTCTGTGTGTGGGAAAACAGAGTGACAGTGGGATGATCAAGAGAGCCTACTGGATATAAAGGGAATGGTTAAATGCACAGGGAGTTGCAAGGAAGCCAGGCCATGCCTGCATGGGGTGATAAGGTGGCTACAAAAGATCTAGGACATACCAGATCAGATGACCTAGAAAGCTGTTCTGTCAATTGGGACAAATGCTACAATACTTATAGTGGTATGTGGGACTTTCTTCCAACAGTGAGTTCAATTCTATATACATATTCATTGTACTTTGGGAAATATTGAAGAAAAATTTGGCTCCATTAACATAAAAATTCTACTTAGGGCTGAATATATTTGACAAAATACATAAGAAATATCGACACTGGAAAGTATAAGCCATCATCAATAGAAGAAAGAAGGCTTATATAGATTGACAAACACAAAATCAAGAAGCAATTAAATCAGTTATATGGAAATACATGTTATATTCATTACGTTTTATACAGTATATTATATGATATATAAGATCAAATATGATTTTTCATACTACAAGGGCTTTTAACTTTTTCAATCTTAAGTATTTTTTCACATAATATTAGTGTAAAATATTATTGGGGAAAGTGGTAATATAACTTTGATTATAATTATATGAATATATATTTTTGTGTTTCTAGATATAACACTGATTATAAATAGATGGATAAATATAAACATATATTTGTATATCTGTCTGTGAGGTGAATATAATGAAACAGGCTACACGATGTATAAAAAGGCAGTTATGAGTTAGTATATGAGACTCAGGCCTGTAATCCTAGTGATGTGGGAAGCTGGGTTCTGAGTTTTAGTTTCTCTTACCCCCATGCCACTAGATTTTCAGAGAAGACCTGGTCCCTCGAGTGTAGCCAAGCGACACGTATGCAGTAGGATCACACTCTGTGACCCCAGAGGAAAGTCAGTAGAAATCAGGACAAGCCTCTTATGCTATGACAGTCTACTTAGTTCCTGTGACAAGATGGCCATCTGTAGAACATCAGATGGAAAGTTGGCATTCCCTCCCAAAATGTTTTTGACTATCCTGAATTAAACCTTATTTCCCTTCCCAAGCTGCAAACACATAGAAATATGCCAAGGGCTCAAGAGAGATGGACAAAGACTTACAAATACATAAAATTATATACTTTTTTGGGGGTCCGGTTGTCAGCTTGAACTCTGGGCCTGGGTGCTATCCATCAGCTCTTCAGCTCAAGGCTAGCGCTCTACCACTTGAGCCACAGGGCCACTTCCAGCTTATTTTCTTTTTGCTTATGTGGTTCTGAGGAATCGAACTCAGAGCCTCATGCATGCAAGGCAAGCACTCTACCACTAAGCCACCTTCCTAGCCCCAAAATTATATACTTTGTTTCAGTAATTCAATGACAAATCATCAAAGGCATATCTTGAATTATCTTTTTTTAATGGAAATGGGAATATACACTGAGTGCATTAGGGAGTAGGTGATAGTTAGGATGCTGAGTTGTGGAATGGACTCCTGGGCATGGGAGACACTTGCCTTGGAGAACTTGTGTGGAGATGTGTCTCTGCACACAGTTTCACAAAACAATGCCCATAACTTGTATGATGTCAATAGCAGCAAATAGGTGTCAGGCACTGATCTTGCTCTGAGGTGGACTCAGCAACACAGAAAGGCACAAAGAATGAGAGGGAATGACTGCTAGCCACCAGACATCAGCTTCAAGTGCTGTCTTGACCAGAAGCTAAGATAAATTGAGCTGGAGAAGGCTCATCCCTATGCAAGGCTCCTGAGCACTAAGGACCAGGCACTATTATAGGTGTTGGAGAAACAAGTGAATGTGGCTCTCTCCTCATCAATTTCATGCTGAAAAGAAAACCAGAAATCATAATGATAATTTTTATAAATCAGAGACATGACATTGGTAGTTTTGTGGCAACAACTTCACAGTGGTTATGTGAGGAGATATTCCTGAGGAGGAGATAGTTAACCTGAGAGCCATCATCCATGCAATTAACTAGAAGCAGGTACTCCAGGCAGTAAGAGCAGCAAGTACATCCCTCATTGATGGGAAAGGATGTAACTTGCTTCAGAAAAGGAAAACATCACTGATGTGCTTGCTCGTGAAGTAAGAATAAAAAGGTACAATGAAGAAAAAAAGATCAGACATGAAGATCTGAATAAATTATATAGATATTGGATGCTGCGAGTTACAAGAAGAAAAATTCTGATGTTATTCTAAATCTGACATAACCCACTGGAACCAAAATGCTCACATAGTACCTAGACACATCTAATTCACCTAGAGAACACTTTTAAAAAGTGATTCTAGCCAGGTTCTGGTGGCTCACAACTGGAATGCGAGCTACTCGGGAGGCTGATACCTGAGGATCACGTTTGAAGCAAGCCCAAACAGGAAATTTGGAAAGACTCATCTCCAATTAACCACCAAAATTATGGACTTGAAGCTGTGGTTCAACTGGTAGAGCACTAGCCTTGAGAAAAAATTAAAGGACAGCACTCAGGCTCTAGGTTCAAATCCCTGGACTTCACAAAACAAAAAGTCAACAAATAAAATTTGGTGCTCAGTCGATCATCACTTAGCATTCTACTTCAATGTATTTAGTATGAGCCTAAGAAGTTACATCTTTAGCAAATGCTCTCCCCTCATATTCTGCTTCATTACCAGTATTCAAACCCCTGGCATTACCAAAGTCTCCTCCCAGTTAGCATAGCAGTCTACCACTGGGAATTAATAGATATATTTTTATTAATCATAATCTATCCACACACATCAAATGAGTAGTAGCCACATTCCACTATTCTGAATGTTTTTTCTCCCCCTTTGAGTTAATAAACCTTACCATTAAAAACTATAGAATACTTATTAAATTAAGTCAACAGTCATCATTCTTCCACCCAATCTTGTAACCTAATTTATGTGTTTTTTTTTTGTTTCTTTGATGTTGGTGCCCTGTATCTTGTATGTACATTTCTCTAGCTTTGGGAGGTGAAGGGGAAAAAACCAAATGCTTAACTAGGGATACAGTTTGACCCATTTTAACAATGAGATCAAGACACTATGTTCAAAAACGAACTTTACAATTTAGGCAGGGAGTGGGAAGGAGGGATGGAAAGGAGTAGTTGTGGAGGTGGAAGGGTAGGGATGGTAGGGGAAAAACAAAGGAGGAAGTATCAATGCTTGAGAGGAAATGAACTCATTACCTACCTTATGTAACTGCAATCCCTTTGTACATTATTTTTACAAAAAAAAAAAACGTATTAAAAAAGATGAAAAGACCCAGAAATAAAACTACATACTTACAATCATCTGATATTCGACAAAAGAGTGAAAGATGTAATGTGGAAAAAACATAGTCTTGCCGGGTGACTGTGGCTCATGCCTTTAATCTAGCTAATCAGAAGGCTGAGATCTGAGAATGGTTGTTGAAAGCCAGCAGGGCCAGGGAAGTCGATGAGACTCTTAGCTCCAATAAACCACAAGAAAATGGGAAGTGGAACTGTGGTTCAAGTACTAGCCTGGAGATGAAATGCTGAGGGGTAGCTCCGAGGCCGAGAGTTCAAGCCCCACGACCGACACACACACAGACACAGACACAGACACACAGACACACAGACACACACACACACACACACACACACACACACACACACCACACATACACAGACATCATAGCCTCTTCAACTATTGGTGTTGGGAAAACTGGACATCAATAGGCAGAAAACTGGAAGTGGATCTCTGCTTGCACTAACATCAACTCAAAATGGATTAACTACATTAAAATCAGCCAAACTACTATAAGACAGAAAAAGGGTGACATTAGAACTTATAGGTACTGAGGTGGAAGCTGGGCAGCTGCACCCCGAGCACCGGTAGTTGCGCTCCAGATCCTGCAATCTCACACTGCGTGCCTTGACCCAGTAACTGCTTACTCCAGTTGGCCCCTGCAATGGGCGCCATGCTTCCGGCGGCGCTTGGCGCTCAGGGCAGCTCTACTCACCACCCTGGCCCTGCTCCTCAGGCCACCGGTGACGAGGGTCCCGTCTTGCAATGCGAGCACTGTGATGGGATCGTGCTGGCCCAGTGCGAGCCTCTGCCTGCAGTGCCTGCGTGTGCCGAGCTGGTGCGCGAGCCAGGCTGTTGCAGCTGCCTGACATGTGCTCTGCGGGAGGGTCAGCCGTGAGGTGTCTACACAGAACTCTGCAGCTAAGGGCTCAGCTGCCAGCTGCCACCAACCGAGCCACGCCCACTGCAGGCGCTGCTGGATGGCCGCGGGTTCTGCGCCAATGCCAGCGTCCTGGCCGGCTGAGCGCCTACCTGCTGCTGCTGGTGCCCTCTGCCTCAGGAAATGCTAGTGAGTCAGAGGAGGACGTAGGCACGGGGAGCTTGGAGAGCCATGCCCCTCCCAGCACACATAGGGTGCCTGACTCCAAGTTCCATTCCATTCACGTGAAGCTGGACACCATCAAGAAAGGTCACGCAAAGGACAGCCAGCACTACAAAGTCGACTATGAGTCCCAGAGCACGGACACCCAGACCTTCTCCTCGGAGTCCAAACTGGAGATAGAATATGGTCCCTTCCTTAGAGAGATGCAAGACACCCTGAATCACCTGAAGTTCCCCAATGTGCTGAGTCCCAGGGGTGTGCACATCCCCAACTGCGACAAGAAAGGATTTTATAAGAAGAAGCAGTGTCGCCCCTCCAAAGGCAGAAAGCGGGGCTTCTGTTGGTGCGTGGACAAGTATGGTCAGCCCCTCCCAGGCTTCGACAGCAAGGGCACGGACGACTTGCACTGCCTCGGCATGCATAGCCAGTAAACCCCACTGCATCAGTTAAATTGGAGCTCCAATACGCCTTACTTTACACAAAAGACTGCCACGGACAGAACAGTACCTGCCTACAGCCTCCACTTACATTACTTTTTGTGATGACCTGGTTTTTTGTGTGTTTTTTAAAGAAAACCAAAGTTTAGACAGAGACTTTAGAAATGTCTATTGTTCCTTTAAATGGTAAACTTGAGCATCTTTCCACTTTTCAGTAGTCAGAAAAGAAAATTAATTTCTCTGTTGCTTTCTGTAAAAATAACTGATACTCCTGCCCAAAGCAGCGGACTTGATCCCCTTCTAGAAACCTCTCCACATCTGCCCATTGGAACAGCTGACCTTCTGCCTCCCTCACTTCAGTGGCTATTGTAGAAGACACTTCCTCGTTGCCCTCCGCACTGCTCAGGCTTCATGGAGAACAGGAAGGTCAGAAACTCAAATCACCTGGACATCTCTACCATACACGAGACCCCTGGGCCTCCTGATACTATCTTTGATTCCAAGCCATGGACCCCTGGGCCACAAAGCTTCTTCATTATCTGCAAGTGACTTGATCTGCTTGGAAAATACTGGAGAGATTGAGGTGGAATATAACTGACCAAGAAAGTTCTATAAAACTGACCCAAAAATGTTCTAGTACATTCTGGGAAACTTGTAAATGCAGATCTTCCTGACCTCCCTCCATTAGGCAGCTTTTCAAGGATGGAGCCCAGTGGAAGGCCCAGGGTGGCCTTGGCTGTGGTCCAGCAGGGCATGGGGGAGGCTGGGGGTGTACCCCACACCTCACAGGCCTCACCAGTAATGGAGTAATCGCTCTGGAGACAACAACAACAACAACAAAATGTTTTCTAATTTAACTCCTAGTTTGGGGTTGAGGATAATAAACTGTTTAAAGGCAAAAGTTTATTTTCACCCCTCATCTTTATTCTTGACCTAACAAAACAATGGTATTTAATGTTATCTAAACAGGAAAGATGAACAGCTTGTTGAGAGAGCCTCATAGGGCACTGGGAACATGTAGAGAATACCTTGTGTTTGTTGAACTTGGAGTTCAACTCATACTTTATAATTCACACATGTATGCAGAGAGAGAGAGATATGTTCTCAATGGTTAACATTGTATACAGCATAGCCCAACTATAATAGGATTCATACTAGATAATCCTAGATAGTGTTAATTACTAGAAGGTGTAACTATGGTTGTGATCAGGAGAGGACACTCAGTCCAGGCTGGGCTTTTCTCTCCCCAAGGCCAAACCCATGGCAGTGTTGGGTGTGTGGCGATTGTCCTGCCCTACACAGCAGAGAGCTCTCCTTAAGAACAAAAAGAGGTCTCAAGACAGTCTGCCTACCTATTACGAGCTTTCCTTTTTTTTAAAAATTTTTTTTGGGGGAAAGTATTTTTGAAAAATTTTGTCTTGTGATGTATTTATAAAAGTAAATAAAGTTTTACCATCAAAATAATAATTAAAAAAATACTTATAGGTACTGGCAGGAACTTCCTGAATAGAATCCCAGGGGCATAACAGATAGGAAAGAAACCCAACAAATGGGACTACATCAAAGGAAAAAACCTACACAGGCTAGAGACATAGCCACTAAAGTAAAAAGACAGCCAACAAATTGGGAAAAGATATTTACCTGCAATACATCAGACAAAGGGGTAATTTTCAATGTATACATGGATCTCAAGAAACTACCCCTCCCAAAACTAATAAACGAATCACCAAATGGGCAGAGGAGCTAAGGAGAGACTTCTCATAAGAAGAGGTAAGAATGGCAAAGGAACATATCAGGAAAGGTTCATCATCCCTGGCCATAAAGAAAATATAAATCAAAGTAATTCTGAGATACCATCTTATCCAAATATCTTGAATTAGACAACAAATGTTGGTGGGGAAGTGGAGAAATTAGAAAATGGCAAGGACATTTGCACAACCATGTTCCTTGCTGCTCAATTCACAGTGACAAGAAATGTACACAACCCAGATGCCCCACAATAAATGAATGGAACCAATAATTATGCCATCTATATACAATGAAATTTTACAGAGCCATTAGAAAGGATAAAATAATGTCATTTGCAGGGAAATGGATGACACTAGAATAAATCATGTTAAGAAAGTTTAGCCAACATCAAATTGACAAATGGTACCTGTTCCCCTGATATATGGAAGAGAGGTTTAAAACACCATGGGATATGATATACTGAACAGGATTCTAGACATCATTTACAGTAAGAACAGAAGAGGAAGCATTTGGCGAAAATCACAAAGTTATAATACCCAAGCACCTTTTCTACATAATACTATATATATATATATATATATATACATATATATATAATATATATGTATTATATATTATATACATATATATATATATTGAATTGCAATGATAAGGAAACAAAGGAACTTTTCTTAATTTGTCTTTTCATTTTCTAATGAGTCTGTATTCTTCACCTAATATACAGGGAAGATGGGGGAAGGGCACAGAATTAGTGGGAAGTGGGTGAAAAAATGCAGCAGCAGAGCCCTCTGGCTCTACTGGACATTGATGAAAGTGAACCATGCAAGTCGAGGGTCAAGATGGGAGGGAGGGTATGGAAGAGAATGTGGGAACAGATGAGATTATGTAAAAGGAAGGAAATGTACTAGTTACCTGACATACAGAAAGGTAACCCTGCTCTATATAGCCGCTAAAACATTTTTTTTGAAGAAAAGTGTTCCCAAATGAGAACATATGAGAATAAGAAAATACAGAGCAGATAATTCTTTTTTATGTCCTTGGTATCTGATAGTTTCAATCAATAGCTATTGTCCTACCAACTGAGTCATACCTCTAAACCCAAAAGTCCTTACAATATTCAAATTTTTCATTGATTTCTTCATATTTTCTATTTTCTTTTTCATATGTGTGTGTGTGTGTGTGTGTGTGTGTGTGTGTGTGTGTGTGTGTGTGTGTGTAAGAAATGGAGTGTGATCACAGGATCTAGGTGCTATCCCTGAGCTTCTTTTTTGCTCAAGAGTACACTCTACCACTTGAGACAAAGCTTCACTTGTGGATTTTCTTGAACAGTTTATGGGAGATAAAAGATTCACAGGGACGTTTTGGCACCACTAGATTCAAATCATCATCTTCAGGTCTCAGCCGCTGGAGTAGGTAGTATTATAGGCATGAGTCAAGGCTTCTGGCTTATGAATTGTTGTCCCTTTTTTAAAAAGATGGTGCCAGTGGCTCATGCCTGTAATCGTAGCACCACAGGAAGCTGAGATCTGATAATTGAGGTTTAAAGACAACCTGGGTAAGAAAGTCTGTGAGACTATTATCTCATAAACTGGTTAGCAAGAAACCAGAAGGGGCACTGGCTCAAACTGGTAGAGTGATAGCCTTGAGCACAAAAAAACAAGGACTGCCCCCAGGCCCTGAGTTCAAGCCCCACATATAAAAATATGTAAAAAAAATTGCAATCACTTGTAATCTCAACATCTTCAATTGGTGGTGTATTTAAAGTTAATTTGCATCTCACTTCGTATGTATTTGAGGGGGAACTAAACATATAACATTTTTTTTAAAAAAATGAGCAGCTGGGTTCAGGTGGCTCATGCCTGTAATCCTACCTTTTCAGGAGGCTGAGAAATGAATATGGTGGTTTAAAGACAACCTGGGCAGAAAAGTTCCCATGAGACTGCTATTTCCAATTAACCACTAAGTGGTTTAAACTGGTATGGTAGAGTACTAGCATTGAGCAAAGGAGTTCTGGGACAATATCCATGCCCTGTGTTCAAGTCCCATGTCTGAAGGACAAATAGAAATCAGATCTGGGAAGTTGGCTCAGTGCTAGAGTGTTTGCCTTGCATGTGGAACCTTTGGGTTCAACTCCTCTGTACCACATAAGCAGAAAAAGCCAGAAGTGGCACTGTTGCTCAAGTGGTAGAGTGCAAGCCTTGAGGTGAAGAGCTACGGGACAGTGTCCAGGCCAGAGTTTAAGATCCATGATGGATAAAAAGCAAACAAACAAAAATAATTCAAACATTTAAATGATGTGCACAATAGACTATACACTAAAGATGAAAGATTAAATTAATGAATTAATAATTAAAGTGACCAACATTGTTTTGATTTTGTAAGTGGTGAATATAGCAGAAAAAGTGATAAGAAATAATGATTCATTTCTAAACACTCATATTGTTTTAAACTCATTTACTACTTTTAAACTAAAGGAGCACATAAGTATCATTTTACAAAAAAAACCAAAAGTTGTACATGTATTTCAGCCTGAATTCCACATTTTATAATTTTCCTTTTAGTAAATAATCAGTATCTTTTCATATAAAATACCTGTAATCCCTTTATTTAATACTTATCATTCTAGTATTTAATTATATCATAATTCCTCCCTTACTTCTTTTCTTCACATCCTTTCCTCCTTTCTATACTAGCAGTTAAATTAAGGGCTTCATGCACTTAAGGTAGGTCCTCTAAAAGGTGAGCCACATGCCTGCTCTTTTTGCTTTAGTGACTTTTTTTTTTTTGGTCATGTGGCTTGAACTCTGGGCCTGGAGACTGTCCTTGCACTCTTCAGCTCAAGGCAAGTGCTCTACTGTTTGAGCCACAGTGCCACTTCTGATTTTCTGGTGGTTTAATGGAAATAATAGTCTCACAGATTTTCCTGCCTAGACTGGATTTGAACTGTGATCTTCAGATCTCACGTCCTGAGCAGCTAAGATTACAGGCATGAGCCCCCGGCACCCAGCTCTGCTTTATACTTATTTTTTGGGGGGAGGGGCTGAACTCTGGGCCTGGCCACTGTCCCTCAGCTCTTCAGCTCAAGGCTAGCACTCTACCACTTGAGCCACAGTTCCACTTCCGGCTTTTTTTTATTCTGCTTATGTGGTGTTGAGGAATGGAACACAGGGCCTCATGCATGCAAGGCAAGCACTCTACCACTGAGCCACCTTCCCAGCCCTGCTTTATCCATTTTTATGGCAGGGTTTTCTGTTTATGACCAGGCCAGCATGGTCTACAATCCTTTTTTCTACCTTTTCTGAGTAGATGAAATATAAAGCACAATGCATTGTGTTCAGATATTGATTGAGATCCAATATTGTGAATGTTTCCCTGGGCTAGCCTCAAATCATAATCCTCTCTGTATTAGTCAAGACCTAATAGCTGGCATTACAACTATGAGCTACAATGTGTGGCTCAAATTTCTGACAACTAGAACATATGAACAAAGTTTTAATAATTTTAAATGTTGAATTTGAGGAAAATGAGTGCTTTTATTTGCCTAGTTTCAAATTTCACCAAAAAACACAAATATTAACTTTTGATTTCCTAGATTAAATAAGCAGATAAACTTTAAAAAGCAATTAACTATTTAAAGAAAATAGCTAGGACTGGAAAGGTAGCTCATTGGTAGAGCGCTTGCCTTGCATGCCTGAGGCCCTGGGTTCAATTCCTCAGCACCACATAAGCAAAAAGAAAAAAGCCAGATGTGGCACTGTGGCTCAAGTGGCAGAGGGCTAGCCTTGAGCTGAAGGACTGAGGGACAGCACACACGCCCAGAGTTCAGGCCTTACTATTGGACACCCCCCCCCAAAAAAAAGCTAAATAGTAATCATCCTTACCACTGTAACTTTGGACTTAACACCTTGTCAAACATTGTTTACATCATAGTTGGTTTTTATGGGCAGTATATTCCATAAACGGATCATGCCACCCCCAATGTCGATGGTCAAACAGCCTATATGCACAGGTGTGAAAGCAAGGCTGTAGGCCATCACACGATCCATGCTCTTATATCTGACTTGCTTTGGAAACAGGATTATTCTTCTATTCTACTTTCTACAAAGTTGCATGATTAGAAAGCATGATTTAGAATGAGAATGGCCTCATACTCCATGTTCCACGTAGGAGTCTTGCTTTCTGTATATCACTCCCATAAATCTACATACTGGACTTGGCTTTATTGTTTCAATGTTGTCTTATTTGTAGTCTTCTATATTGTATTGAACCCTTATACTTAAACTCAGAACTTCTTCTATTATTGCTATTGTTTCCCTTACTGTTAGCACATGTAAACTTGGGAAATAATGAACAGCACGTACACTCACAAAACGAATGTTCTGAGAACCTTCTTCCCATTTAAAATTTGCCTTAATTTACAGAGAACTTACAAAGTTTGAACTCAATGTACTCATGTATAATGTATTTATAAGCCATATAAATTTCATATTTTCTCTTTAATAAGTTGTCTCTGAAACACGTGTTATCGCAGGTCCAAAGGTGTCCTAGTGTTATTTCAGTGAAGCCAGAAAACATTCATTATACCTCAAGCAGCACCATCGATTGTTGCTGGAAGTAACTGTTACTGGATGAGGAAACTGACCCCAGGAGAGCAGTGGAACATAGAGGAATAACAAAGTCCAAATTACCTTGTGCTTTCCTTTTTACTGTACAAGAAAAGTATCCCAAGCCTTGAAGGAAACTCTATCCCTGGCTTTTCCGAGTGTGTTTTTTACTCATATAAAATTTTTCTGTAAACTTCTAGTTTTGAGAATATTACAAAAGGAAATAATGTACCATTTGAAGGCCAGCATAGAACAAAATGAAATAACGTTGTTTTAAAAGTGTTCTCCTGCAAAGGCACAAAGACATGAAGGTTTTAAAGTGTCTTATGGATGGATATTTCACCCCTGAGATGATTCTCTTGATGCAGGAGTCAGTTACCAATTCCTTTGGTCTGGTCCTGAGTTCCTCAGAGCATTAAGGATTCCAAAAAAGCAGGATCCAGTCAATATGATCAGCAAAAGAAGCCTCTTCTCTGATCAGTACAACTTTAAGGAGGGTCCCAAAGAAATATCTGGGATTTTTCTTTGCTTGTTTGTTTAGTTGGTGCTGGTTCTGGGTCTTGAACCCAGAGGGTGGATCCTGTCCCTGAACAGTTGTCTTTCCTGCCCACCTGCCCCCAAAGCTAGTACTCTACTGCTTGAGCCAAAACTCCACTTCTGATTTTTTGGAGTTCAATTTGTGATAAGAGTTTGACACACTCTCCTGCCTGGTTTGGTTTGAATTAAGATAGTAAGAAAGCTAAGTGACATCAACTGTGTGGACTTCTCTTTTGAAACAAAAAATATTAGATGAAGTTTATTGTAAAGCTAGTATTTGACAATCTATAAAGGAAGAGAATATGTCTAGCAAAGAAGCCATAACTTAAATAACTCAGCAAAAGGAGGTGCACTGAATCATTTTGAAATTATTTTTTCTGCTTGGGAAGATTATTGATCTTTTCTTTCCTTTTGGGGAAACTTAAGGTAATATTTGCACTTTTTGTTGGTTGTGGGACTTGAACTCTGATCCTGGGCGCACTCCCTCAGCTCTTCAGCTCAAGTCGAGAGCTCTACCGCTTAAGCTATATCACCACTTCTGGGTTTCTGGCAGTTAATTGAAGATAAGGGTCTCATAGACATTCCTGACCAGGCTGGCTTTCAACCACAATCCTCTGGTCTCCTGAATAGCTAGGATTCCAGGCGTGATCCACCAGCACCCAACACATATTTGCGTTTATGTGCACTGAATGACACTATATAATGGAACACAATATATGTATGGACACAATATATATTGGACAATATATAATGGACACAAATAATGGAAACTTGAATCGAATGATGGCATTGCAGCTTTTCAGGAAATTTGAGGTAACAATAAATATGTCCTCCTTTCCATGTTGTTTCATTAATCATTAACAACTCGTGAGCTATGGGACCCTTACATTAGCATCCTCTGCCATCTGTGTAGGTGTATTTAGTATCAGGAAATGTTTATAGAGAAATATAGAAAGACAATTTTTAGAAAGCAAAGAAGATAAGGTATGAAGGAACAGCACAGAAGGAGATACATCTTTTACACAGAAATTAAGAAGTAGCCTAAAAGATATAGAATGCTAATGGTAATGAGAAATAAGACTAGTTGATAACTATTTGTTCAATAACCAAAAATGGTTCTCTAAAACAAATTCTGGTATATCTTAGTTACTGTCATTTATTCATTAATTCTGGAATTATACCTTCTCTTCTGTCACAACTGTTAATTTGCCTCTGCTGTTTTGGTGCCATAAATGACCAAAAATATTTCCAAATCTCATTTAGACTACCCTTCTCATTGTGATTAGCAGTGACCATTCACAAACCTGGAATCTTTGAATTTCCAGAATTAATCTTCACCTGACATCTAAGCACGTTCAAGCCATTAATTGCTGTGACCTAATGAACAAAACTTTTTTTTTCAACACAATATACTAATATAAGTAACGTACATGAATTAGGGAATACTACTGTCAGGTGTCAGTATGGCAGGAGCAATTATATATACCAAGTATGGGTTCCTTATTTTGTATTTACTAACTAATATTTTTTTCCTAGTCAAGGGGCTTAAACTCAGCGCTAGGGAATAATTTCTGAATTTATTTATTATTTTTGCTCAATTCAATCACTCTACCACTTGAGGCACAGCACCACTTCCAGTGTTTTTCTGTTTAAGTGGTACTGAGGAATTGAACTCAGGGTTTCATGCATGCTAGGCAATCACCGTATCACGAAGCCACATTCCCAGAGCCCTAAATGACTTTCTTAAGTTGATATTATATTTTTATTCCATAACTATGTACCATAATATTGGCCTGGTGCTAGAAAATGATGTAGAATAGAATACAATAAAATAAATCCAGTAAGGCTAGATGGACAATGAATAACCCTCACAGTGTAGCAAGGGCACAGAGGGCTTACCTCATGGAGATGTATCAACACGATGAGTGAGACCACTCCTGACCCCCAGCCCACCTCCAGAACCAGAATGAGTAGGCCATCTTGTGTTCCAGCCACCTGGGGACATTGGGCCACCTCCTACAGCACCCATTCTACCAGTTCCAGTCCCGAGAGAGAGAGAGAGAGAAAGAGAGAGAGAGAGAGAAAGAGAGAGAGAGAGAGAGAGAGAGAGAGAGAGAGAGAGAGAGAACCAGAATTACAGTTAAATCCGGTGCCAGTGGCTTAGAACTCTAATCCTAACTAAACAGGAGGCTGAGATATGAGGATCATGGTTCATAGACAGCCCAGGCAGGAACATCTGTGAGAATCTTATCTCCAAAGAACCACCAGAAAAGTGGAAGGGGCACTGTGGGCTCAAGTGATAGAGTGCTAGCCTTGAGCTGAGGAGCTCGAGAACAGTGCCCAATCCTAGAGTTCAAGACCCATGACTGAAAAGAAGTGGACTTCCCACCACAAGAAGTGGACTGAATAACACCCATTGTCCTAGGGAGCATGGTAGAGAAGTCAGGCCGAGCTTCCTGTGAACTTGAGGTCCTAAGTAGATCACCTGGCTTCTCTGTGCCTCAGTTTCCCCAACTGCAAAACTGAACAAAGTGAAGGATCTCCTTCCACATTGGGATAGGGTAATAATGAAAGAGAGTCATGTTTCAGTTCATAATTCCACACCTGTGGCACGATTAATAACAGGCCCCACCTGAGCCCTTACTGGTATCTTCCGGTCATATGCTCACAGAATTGCCAAAAACTTATCTGAAGGCTGCTCCCTCTCTGCCTAGCCATTCTTCAGAGATCTCTCTATATAAATACCTTGTTTCCTCACAACTGTCCTATGAGGAGACTGAGGTCCAATGGTTGAGGCCCTACCAAGAGCTTCAGGTGTGGTCAAGAATCCTCTGCTGTGGACTGAGTTTGGGATAATCCATCTAAACCAACGACTGTGCATGGTGCCACATGTCTACCATCCCAACTAGAGAGGACCAGGCCTGGTGGAGCATATCTTTCACAGCAGGACCGTGATCCAGCCCAGCCTGAGCATATATTTAGTTTCTATCTCAGAAATGCTCAAGACAGAAATGTGGCTCATCAGAGCCGGGGAGAGGAAGCAAGCATGGGGGTCATGGTGTCCCCAGGGGGGATGTTTGACCGGGGTTGCATTGGTGTTGGGGTGGCCACTCACCTGTGCTGCTGAGAGAATCTATTGGCAGCTGCTCCAAATGGGGCAGCAGCTATGGCAGCAGCATTGTGGACACATGAGCCCAGAGCAGATGACTAGGGGCAGAGACCAGGTCGGGGATTTAGGCCTGCTGGCAGCACGCCATTGCCTGAGGTTTGAAACCTGGCACCGCATGAAGGGAGGGAAGGGGCCGGGTGGGGGTGGGAGCATCAATTTCCTACTATACTCCAAAGTCACCTCGAGTCTCTTCCTCACCACTCAGTCACCTCTACCTTCCTCAACTACTGGTAGTGGTGTAAACTAACAGAGGGAATCCCAGTGCTACCTGGCAGCATGGAATGTGGGCGTGGCCATCATTCTTGTATCCCATTGGTCAGAAAGAAACATGAAAGAATCGGGGTGTGGCCAGAATCCTGTGAAGCAAGCAGAATGGGTGAGTGTCAACAGGCCATCGTGGGGCAATTTGAGCTGCCAGGATGTTCCCAGGACTTGAGAACGAGCCCCAGGGGTTAACAAAATAAAAAAAGATTTACATGCAGATGGCAGTATGCTAATAAATATATATATTTATAGAGTGCCAGAGATATCTATACATAATTCAGTTATTTAGACTATATTCCTACCAATTCCTGAGTATTCATTATGCATCCATGTAAGTAATGTTATTGTTTAAATCCTTAAAATATTAATGAAAACACAGTGTCCTGAAATTATTGGGTTCCTCTAAGTAATAATATTCTTTTAATGCTTCATCAAAATTAAATAAAATCAACCAGCCTTCTGAAATGATGCTGTTTAATTTTATGGGATCACCATGCACCATGAACTCATTCAACTGTGACATTGAGAAAATTCCAGTGTTATTCCTTTGGATGGGAACCAGTTTCTTAGTATCTCCTGCCACTGGCTGGTGTCAAGAAAGGGGATTCGAAACGAGGGCCTATGATGCCACGTGGGCCTATAGCTTCCCTGATAGTCTGTCAGCCTTCAGCAAAGCAAGGTGAAGTACCCTTTGCAACAGTGTCATTCAGACCCAGAAGGGTCACTGCAAAGGAAGAAAACATAAAAGGCCACATTTTTTCTGTGCATTGATTTCCCTGAAAGACCTGGGGTTCTTGGATCACAGGAGCACCTGTGTGTCCAATGGCTTCACCCCAACCTAGGGTGATCGAAGCTGAGGTGGACTTGCCACTACCTGAGATCAAGCCCCATGCTGAGAAAAAATTAGCTCCCTGGCTTGCAATTCACACCGTTTATTCTTACAGGCTTTGGATTTGAACTCAGGATCTGGGTAAATCTGCAGCAATGTGGATAAAGGAGAAGATCATCTTACATGAAGATAAAAAAGTCAGTCCTGTTCACTAGTCCTTAATTCAAGACCCAGCTCTCGAAAACATGCTATTTATATATATTGTAAAGATAGGATTTATACTTACCTATAGATGTTCAGTCCATATATGTTTGGTGTGGTTGTTCTTGGTATCTTTTGTTTTATTCATTTATTTATCATTGATTTTACTATGATGAAACCCATTGTGTTTATTATATTGATGACAACCTATCAGAGAACATCTAGATTTGAAAAAATGTTTTCCATGATGCCTGGCCCCCAAGATACTCAGAGAAAAGGAAAAAAAAAGTTTCACACGCTCCTTACTCCATGATTCACTTGTTGGTAGTGCTGGGATTTGAACTCAGGGCAAAGAAAAACCAATTGGTCTATCAGTCAAGGTGAT
Source organism: Dipodomys spectabilis (assembly GCF_019054845.1). Taxonomy (NCBI): domain Eukaryota; kingdom Metazoa; phylum Chordata; class Mammalia; order Rodentia; family Heteromyidae; genus Dipodomys; species Dipodomys spectabilis. The sequence continues at coordinate 13,902,681 of NW_024870978.1, read as the reverse complement.
CATATGAACCTGTGAGCAACTAAGGAGTGTGGCCAATCCCAGAATCTGACATTGATCCCCAGGGTGGTCGACTATAGTCAGAAATTCATAATTAAAACATAGGATCTATATTGACATACATGTGTGGTCAGCATCTTGTGTTCAGTGCAATTATTCTCCTTATTTTGTCTCTAATTCATGCAGGTATTGTGTACTTTAATAAGCATGGTGACAGGTATAACTGTACTGACATGGATGACAACCTGTTCCCATGTTTACAGAGTTGCCTATGCATTCTCCATCATATTTGAGACCCAGGAGAGGATAAAAGGTACAACAACTGGCTTCTGACATCAGGATGAATCAGTTGTCAGTGCTGGGATTTTAGCTCAGGTCTGGGTAACTCTGTTGCACTGTGGGAGAAGGGGAAGCTCACCATCTTTAAAGAGTAGAATGTCAGGCCTGGTGCAGGACCTGATTTGAAGCCCCAGCACTGGACAAAATAGCAAGCCCACCTTTTTTAAACATAGGATTTCTCTTTACCTGCAGGTGAGGTATGCATCTTGCATTCAGTGTAGTTATTCTTTCTATTTTGTGTCTTTTTCAAGGATGTATTGTGTATATTATTGCGTATGAGGTGACAGACATAACTGCTGACATGAATGACAACCTATTCACATGGCTAAGAGTTGCCTATGTAGCATTCTCCATCCTCAATGAGACCCAGGACATTCACAGGACAGGAAAACCTGTGCCACCATAGGCTTCTCACATCAGAATGAATCTTTGGTAGTGCAGGAATTTGAACTCAAAGCCTAGCAGGCCCTATTGGGAAATGGGTAATGGTGAGCACATCAGGCTAAGATCCACTAAGGAACTAGGCCATTCCTGGCACCTGAGATGGAACCCTCATGGGGGCCAATATAGTGATAAATTCATAATTAAATAGAGGATCTATATTTCCAAGCATGGGTGGGTGGCATCTTGTGTTTGGTGTAGTCATTCTCTTTGTTTTGTGTCTTATTCATTGAGGTATTGTGTATTTCCTTGAGTATAGGATAACAAATATAACTGTGGTGAACTGGATGACAACCTATTCCCTTGAGTATAGAGTAGCGTATACATTCTCTTCCTAGCTGAGCCCCAGAACTTTCCCAGTACAGGAAAACAGGTGCAACGACTGGCTTCTCACATCAGGGTGAATTTTTGGCAGTGATGGGATTCGAACTTTGGGCCTAGGAGGCCCAACTGCCCAATGGGTCCACGTGATCACACCAGACTGTGAGCCACTAAGGAGCTGGGCCATTCCCAGGAACTGAGATCGAGCCCCAGGGAGGCCAAAATAGTCCTCAATGATCATTGAAACATGGGATGTATGTTCACATCCGTGTGTGGACTGCATCGTGCATTAAGTGTATTCTCTTTATTTTGTATGCTATTCATGGGTGTATTGTGTATTTTCTTGAGTATATGATGACAGGTATAACTGGGCTGACATGGATAACAACTTATTCCCATGGCCACAGGGTGGTCCATGCATTCTCTGACCTAGTTGAGATCCAGGACTTGCACAGGAAAGAAAACAGGTGCAACGATTGACTTCTGACATCAAGATGAATCTTTTGGCAGGGCGGGGAATCTGAACTCGGGACCTAGCAGGACCAAGTGGGGAATGGGGTCATATGAGCACACCAGCCTTTGAGCCACGAAGGAGCTAGGCTGTTCCAAGGAACTGCGATTGAGCCCCGCCCCCGAGGGGACAGCGGGGTGCACAACAGTCATCCATTCATAAGGTGAAGGTAGTATGCAAATAAGTACACATTTGTATAGAGTAGGAGAGATGGTAACCTGTGGTGGAATCCAATCTGTGTGACTACCGATTCTTGGATCTTTCCTGATGCCTCCATTTCATACTGTGATGATTATTGTCATGCTTCATCAACTGTTCTTTACAAATAATCGATACCCCATGAGTCTTGCCTATCATTTCCTACTTGCATCATGCACAAACTTCTCATTCAAGGTTGAGATCGATTACATTCCATGACTCATCCCAGGTCCAGAAATGAGTATCTCAGGATCTCCCGACATTTCCTCTGCATAGGGGGGCTGAATTCAAGCCTCAGGCCTGGAAAAGATATTCCTTATATACTTTTTTTTTTTTTTTTTTGGTACACTCGTGCGACTGAACTCTGGGCCTGGGCGCTGTCCCTCAGCTCTTCACCTCAAGGCTAGCGCTCTACCACTTGAGCCACGGCTCCACTGCCGGCTTTTTTTTCTGCTTATGTGGTGCTGAGGAATCGAGCCCAGGGCCTCATGCATGCAAGGCAAGCGCTTTACCATTGAGCCACCTTCCCAGCCCTCCTTATGTATATTTTAAAGATAGGATTGATACATCTGTACAGATGTTCAGTCCATATTGTGTTTGGTGTGGTTATTTATTTAATTTCTTGTTTCATTCATTTATTTAGAATTTATTTTATTGACTCTGATGACACCTATACCATTTATTACATTGTTTACATCCTGTCACAAAACATCCAGATGTTAGATATGTTCTCCATCATGCCTGGCAGTGCCAGGATCTGAACTTAGTGCCTAGCAGGCCCAATTCATGATTGGGTGAGTTTGATCATGGCAGCCTCCAGTCAATGAAGATGTCGGGTGGTTCCCAGGCTCTGGCCAAAACAGCGATACATGGATAGGCAGACAGAGGTATACAAATAAAAATATATATTAGTAAAGTGTTCCATACCCGTCTATCTATGCTGGAATGACACCTACTATGTTCCTTCCAACTCTTAGGTATTTATTATACCGCAATTGAAGGAATATTATTCTTTTCATACTTAATAAACTATTAATTAAGCTCAATCAGCATTCTAGGATTATTGCATCCAATTTTAGCGTAGACCAACGTATAAATTACTCTTTCAATCAATATTCCTATGCATAGGAATGAGTCTCTTGTGATCTCCTGCAATTGATGTCAGGACTGCGATTTGAACCCAGGGCCTATGTTGACAGGTTGGACTATGGCTTCAATAATAGCCCACCAGCCACCAGCAATGGCAGGTTAAGTCCACATTGCAGCTTTGTCATTCAGACCCAGGATGGTCACTGTCCTAAGAAAAAAATCCTAATCCCCCAACTCTCTGCAGCTCACCACTTTTCGTGCTTTCCAAATTGTTTTTCTTCCTGAAAGCCCTCTGGGCCCAGGATCACAGGATCGGCTATTTGACCAGAGACTGCACCCCAGCAAAGGGAGATCCAAGCTGAAGTAGAATTTCCACGACCTGTGTTCAAGCCCCATGCTTGGCCAAAAAACTATATATATATATATATATATATATATATATATATATATATATATATATATATATATATATATATATAAATTAATTATTTAAATAAATTTAAAAAATAAAGCTCCCTGGTTTGGAATTTCTGCCAGTTTTCTTTTCTAGCCTGGGATTTGAACTCAGAGTCTTGGTAAATCTGTAGCAATGTGAGTGAAGAGTTGCCATTACTTGAGTTCAAACTCCATGCCAACCAAAAATGAAAAACTAAGTCATTGACCTCGGCAGGGGGAGGTAGTTGTGGAGATGGGAGGAAAGGGATGGTAGGGGAAAAACACAGGAGGAGTAAACAATGCTCAATAGGAAATGTACTCATTACCTTGCTCCTGGAACTGTAACCCCTCTGTAGAACATTTTTACAATAAAAAATATACAAAAAAAGAGAAATAATGTAGTTCTCAGAGAAGCACTTTGAAGGGAAGGGAAGGATGTTTGAATAGCTGTACAAAACTCTATATTGCTTTTTTTAATATTCAGTATGGAACTGAGTAAACATAACTACTTCCATCAAAAAAATTAGGGAAACAAAGGAGGAGGCTACAATGCTTGATAAGAAATGTACTCATTATCTTGCCCATGTAATTGTTACTCCTCTGTACGGTATTTTCACAATAATAAAAAAAAAAGTACTCCTTTCCTGACATACGCAACCGTAACCCTTCTGTACATCATCTTTACAATAAGAATAGAAAAAAAGAGCTATTTATTGATGCTATTTGTTTCTTTGTGATTGAGCTCTGATAGACGTGACCATACTATAGCTGGCCTTGTGTTCTAATTGTGACAAGTCCTCTTCTTTTGGAATCAGTAATGCTGAAAACAAAGGCCGTCTTTCTTGCCTCCATGACACTGAATCTTCACCTTATTTATTAAAGGAGGATTATGTAACATTTAAAAAAAAATAAGTCACTCTCTTAGAACTGGGGCCAGTATTTCTGCCATTGCTAGGTTTTGAGCTCACCGTCGAGGTAACTTTTTGCACCATGGGTGAATGCGAAGCTCATTGTCAGGATAGTGTTCCCAGGGCCTGAATGATGGCCCTGCAATGGAAGAAATATTTCTATACATGTGTAATACATGATATATACATTTATATGGATGTTAATTTCATATTATGAATTTTATAATTGATTTTGTATATTATTTTTCTTTGATTCATTTATTTATGGTATTTAGTATTATTATACACATAATATTATATTTTGCACATCTATTATAAAATTATACACAATAATTTAGGGCATTGACTCATTTTAATTAACATTTTATTAAGTGTTGAAACATGATACATAATTAAATGGAAGCACTTGTCTCAGTCTTCACATGTTTAGAGTCTCTCCTAAGTATGAGCTTTCAGTTCAAGCCCAAGTCTGGCAAAAAAAAAATTGAGCCTGGTGAGATATATTATTCTTGAACTCAGAGGAGGGCCAAGGTTATAGGTAAGAGGTAGGATAGAGGGCAGGTGCTGGAGGCTCACCCCTGTAATCTACTCAGGAGGATAAAATCTGAAGATCCCAATTGCGAGCAGGAAAGTCAATATGAGACACTTTTCTCCAAGTAAACACCCCAAAAGACAGAAGTTGAGCTGTGGATCAAGTAGTAGAGTGCTTTCCTGGAGCACAAAACCTCAGGGATAGGATAACATCCAGGCCCTGAACTGAAACCCCAGGACTGGCACACACACACACACACACACACACACACACACACACATACACACACACACACACACCAATATAGAGCATTTGCCAGTCAGCCTACACAAATTCCATTTCTAGCAACTCAATATTAAAAAAAAATAAAGATGGAGAAGGGAAGGAAAGACTTTCTCCAGGAAGTTTTATACCCAGTGCCAAAATTCCACAGTAGTTCGCATATGTGGGTACAAGACAGAGAGCCTCTGGAAGAAAGTAGAGCATGGGCAAAGGTCCTGAGGTGTGCTGTAGTGCAGGTGGTGTGAATGGTATGAAGGTTTTATGGCTTCAGAAAAGTCTGGCAGGATATTCAAGGCTGGGTCAGCGTTGACTTGAGTCACAGGGCAGAGGGTGGGGTCCCAGAATAGCGCCCAGGGGGAAGATTAGCTTTTCTTTTCGCCAGGGACCCAAAGCCATTTCCTGTGGCTTGAAACCTGTTTTCACAACTGCTGACCCTCAGGCCTCCTTTGCATGGAGGAGTCAGGGCAAACGCAGAGAAAAACTCTTGCTTTAGAAAAGCTTCTAGCCCAATGCCACCAGTGGCTCAACCCCTGTAAATCCTAGCTACTCAGGAGACTCTGATATAGATCGAGGGTCAAGCCAGCTCAGGAGAGGAAAGTTAATGAGACTTTTCTTGCCAATTAACTACCAAAATCCAGAAATGGAGCTGTGGCTCAAGTGGTAAAGTGGTAACCTTGAAGGAAAAAGTTTAGAGACCAGAGCCCAGACCCTGAGTTCAAGCCCCAATACTAGCACAGGAAAATTAAAGAAAAGATTTCAGGAGCTCCTAGTCCACTGTGGTGTAAGGCCAGATCATCGAGGCACAGGTGGCTCAGCCTGTCCTCCTAGCTCCTCAGGAGGCTGAGATGTGAGGATTACCTTTCAAAGCCAGCCAAGGCAGGAAAGTCTGGGAGACTCAGATCTCCAAGGAACCTACAGAAAACCGGAAGTTGCTCTGTGGCTCAAGTGGTAAGGTGAAGAGCTGGGGGACAGAGCCCAGGCCCAGAGTTCAAGCCCCATGACCAACACCTGGCCTGCTTAGACCTTACTCTGTAGCTCTAGGCAGAGTTCTTTGCAGTGGGCCCCTGAGGGTCCCCTAATATCTAGGTGTCCTACAAGTCTTGATAGAAGCCTGTCTGGAGGCCATTGCCTACAGAGCAGGCCACAGATTCAGAGAAGTATCAAGCCGTGGGGCATGAAGTTCATCAGAATGGCATCTGTCATGGGTGCAATGTGGATCAGAGCAGTAAGTCACTGTCTCAGACCACAGTTTGGGGCCAGGAGGGGCAGGAGCTGTAAGATGTCATACCAGATAATGTCTAGTCACACGAGTATCACAAGAGTGCAAATTTGTCAGTCAGACCTTGGGCAGGTGTTGAGTTGGGCTCATGAAAATTTTGTAGGCTCAGGAATTCACAGCCAACTGGCTGCTGCTTGTAGCAGTCACTATCCCAGGAGTTCGAGGGCTCAGTGCCCTGCTTTCCTCACCAGTGCTTGGGAAAGTTGGGCAGATGAAGGTCTGCAATCATGGGCCGACAACCAAGGAGGAACCCTAGTGTCCTTCCCTTGATCCTGTAGCCCCATGTTGAGATCGAGGGGCAGGTTCCATGGAACTTACTGACATGGCCCAAACCCCTCAGCCCAAGAAGGACTTAGGGAGAAACCACTTGATCTGGCTTGAGAGTTTACTGTGACTATGACTCAGGACTGCCCCCCAGTTGTAGCTCAGCTCATCCAGGTCAAAACTAATGCCCCAGAACATTGAGGTACTATACCAGTCTCTCATCCCCCAGTTCCCTGGGCCTGGAATCTAAAGTATATGCCTCTGTATTCTGCGAATCCAGAATTGTCTAGAAGGACCTGAGAGGCCCAGCTGTTGCCAGAAGATAGATTTGCCTACGATAAGGTATGTTGACATTTCCTAGACATCGAACAATACATCCAAGCCACCTTGGCCTCACCTCTCATGTAGCCTCAGGTTATCCTTGTTTGGGAAGCCTTTAGTCAGCTATCAAGGTCGAGTTGGCCAGAGCCACTTGCAACCACCCTTCCCCCACACCACTACCAGCATGCTGGGAGTGGGAAATGCAGCCAGGGGCCCAGCTGAGAAAAAACAGGACAGAGCATGAGTCACCCTGGCCCCCAGAGGCAGGAAAGAACATATGCCAGCCTGCCCTGAGGACCCAGAATCCCCTGGATGAGGACAAAGATACGGACAGCCAGACTTGGGTCCCAAGGAAAAGCTGGAATATGCAGGTCTCTGGCAATTTGGGACTCATTGTAGACCATGATAGGGGACTAAAGACAAAGTTGCTATTGAGGAAGGGCACCATCCAAGGTCAGGAAGAGGCAGACAAGCAACCAGGAAGTGGGCAGAGAATGATGAGGGAAAAAGACACACACACAGAAACACACACACACACACACACACACACACACACACACACACACACACACACACGGGTAGCCCAAGGTCTCAGCAGTCCCTGAGCAACTGAACATCCCAAACTCCAAGAATATGACACTATCATCCTCAGACCAAATGTTGACAAAACTGAGAGCCTCTCACACATCTGGAATGGCTCATAAAACAGCATGGCATTTCCTACTGTACACAGCACTATGAAGAAAACTCAGCCACAGCAGTTTGGTTGTCAGTCATGGGGTTTGAACTTTGGGCCTGCCTGCTATCCCTCAGCTCTTCAGCTGAAGGTGTGCGCTCTACCACTAGAGCCACAGCACCACTTCCAGTTTTCTGGTGCTTCCCTTGAGTTAACATCTCACAGAGTTTCCTACCCAAGCTGGCTTTGAACAGTGATCTTCAGATCTCAGCCTCCTGAGTAGCTAGGATGACAGTGGTGAGACACAGGCATTGCCCAGTTTCAGCCACTTTCTTACAACCAGGGGAAATCCAAATTGTCAGGTCATAAAGCACATGCAACCCTTCGCGTTCAGACTTTGACACCAGTATCCAAAGCCATTCTTCCTTGGTTGGAGAGAATATAATCGACAGTACCCTCCAACCTTACTCCCATTCACCCACTCCCTGCCTAAGATAGGCAACAACCTCTGGAGTTCTTGGTGAGACAACGCCCAGCCTGATGTAACTTTACACTCGGGCAAATTTGGGGAGTTCTTAGAAATGGCTGTACACTGAGGCCAGAAACTGGTGTCCAAACCATAGCAACCCAAATCCTTCACCATTTCTGGCAATCAAGAGGTGTCTTTCTTTCTTGTTTTTTTGGGTGAGGGGCTTGAACTCAGGGCTTGGGTACTGTCTCTGATGATGAATTTGCTCAAGGCAGTGCTCTACCACTTGAGCCATGGCACCACTTCCGGTTGGAGATTGGAGATGAGAATCTGAAAGGAATTTCCTCCCTGTGCTGGGAAACAAAACCCTCTGGATCTCAGCCTCCCGAGTAGCCAGGATGACAGGCATGAGCCATCAGCGCATGGCCTATGGTGTCTCATTCTTTACAATTCCCAACTAGTCTTCCTCTAGTCACTACCACCTAGACCCTCCTCTACCTCCCTCAGGGACAGCAAAGGGAGGCTCAGAATCTGGGGAGGGCCATGGGCATTAAAGGGCCCCTTCACATCACTACCCCTTTCTAAGCTCCCATCCACTTCCTCTGGATGGCCTGGTTGTCTGGGGCATATCAGACCCACTAGGACTTCTTAGGCCTGCCCTGTATCCCCCGCCACATCCAAATGGTACCTGAGAATTTCTGGGGCAATCTGCTCCATGTTCCAGTGGAAGACGTTGGAAGGTTGCTGATAACTGGGTCCAGGGGTGCCTAAGGCAGAAGGAGTGTCCAGATCCTCTTTGTCAAAGAAGGAGACACAAAGCGTGGATGGATCTACTAAGAGCTACAGGGCACAGCCATCCACCTGTCACCCAGGTCCCTTGGAGTGCAGTTTTACATAGACAATGCTGGGGCTTGAACTTGGTGTCCAGGCGCTATCCCTGAGCTTCTTTTGCTTGATGTGAGCACTCTTCCACACAAGCCACAGTAACACTTCTGGCTTTTTCTGTGTATGTGGGACCTAGGACTCGAACCCAGGGTTTCCTGTGTGCTAGGTGAGCCCACTCCTGCTAAGACAAAATCCCAACATTGGATAGCTGTTCTTCTGTGACCCCTGGGGCCTGTCTCGGACAGTCTTGCCCAGCTTTACTGAGTTTCTAACCAGCAGCCCTGGCCGGAAAAGAACATGCTCCGCTATGTTGTCCTTTATCTATGGCATCTTTTCTCTTTATGCTTCCTGTCATATCCTCCTTGTTAAGCAAGAACTCCTTTCAACTGCTGCCTCTAAGAAACCCGCTCCAATCACCCTGGCAGAGGCGGATCTTCTCCAATCTGCAGGCTGTTGGACTTGTCATGCTCTGCCTTCCAGCAGGTGTGGGTTGAGAGTGCACAAAGGCGAAGGCCTAGCTTTCACCACCCAATTTCTGAAGGCTCTGATACACTACCCAGGAACCAGTACGGTATCACACTCTGTGAGAGGGCACTTGAGGCCCAGGCAGTCTGGGGGCAACAAATGGTGCCAGTTCTTGTGTGGGCTTGAACTGAGGATCTGGGAGCTGTCTTTCTGAGTTTTCATGCTCAATCAAGGCTGCTACTCTACCATTTGAGCCACAGCTCCACGTCTGGATTTTTGGTGGTTCCATGCAGAGAAGAGTCTTATCAGCCTTCCAGCTTATGGCTGGCTTCGATCTTTGATCCTCAGATCTCTGCCTACCAAGGAGCCAGGATGTCAAGTGTGAGCCTGAGCCAGACAGGCTCCAGAACCTTTCCTTTGAGCTTCTGTTTATCTCGTGTTAATTAGCAAGCCCTTTTTAAAATAGTCATTTATATTGGATCAAGTTCCTCTCCTAGGTCAGTTAATCCAAGGAGATAAAGTATCTTTGGAAATCGCCAGTCAGAGTTGGCCTACGTGAGTGTGTGTGTGTGTGTGTGTGTGTGTGTGTGTGTGTGTGTGTGTGTGTGAGAGAGAGAGAGAGAGAGAGAGAGAGAGAGAGAGAGAGAGAGAGAGAGAGAGAAAGAGTATGAGTTTCAGGGATACCTACCTCCAACTCTCTGGTGCTTCTTTCACCCAGTGGTGAGTACATCCAGGATCCCCACCCCAAGAAAAGTGGGGAGGGGAGGGTACTTAAGGTTACATCAAGTGGGATGATCTGAATTCTATCCTGCAACTGAAGACAGGGTGATAATAGAGAGAAGGAAAGCTTGAGAGAAACATCAAGGGAAGCCCCTTACCTTTGGCTACAAGTACCAGAAAGAAGAATGCATCCATCCTTTTTGGTAGTAAGATAACAAGTGCCCACTATTCATTTATTTTATTTTTTGTGAGTCCCAGGTCTTGGATTCAGGGACTCGGTGTCATCCCTGGGCTTCTTTTACTCAAGGTTGAGGCTATATCACTTGAGCCATAGCACCAAAGCTGTCATTTTTCAGGGGAGGAGGGAGTTGGTTTATGGCAGATATGAATCTGAGACTTGCTGCTGGGAAGGTAGCTCAGTGGCAGAGTGCTTGCCTTGCATGCCTGAGGCCCTGGGTTCGATTCCTCAGCAACACATAAGGAAAAAGAAAAAAAGCCAGAAGTGGCGCTGTGGCTCAACTGGCAGAGTGCTAGACTTGAGCTGAAGAGCTGAGGGACAGTACCTAGGCCCAGAGTTCAGGACCCATGACTGGACCAAAAAAAAAAAAATCTCACAGACTCTCCTGCTTGGGCTGGCTCTGAGTTACGACCATCAGAACTCAGCCTCCCGAAAAGCCAGGATGACAGGTGAGAGCCACTGGCACCTGACCACCACCATCCATTGATAGCTCTCTAGGGCCAGTGCTGGGCTACCTGCATTGCACCCTCCTTGTTGTGAGTGGGAAGCAGACCTGGGTGTGTTTGGTACTTCAACAGACTACCTACCTTTGAGCATTGTTTTGGCTCAGTCTGATGCCGGCTTCCTCCTTATTCAGAGCAATGACTTTGCGCTGTCACAGAACAAATGTCCCCCAAGAGGTGCTGGACCTGGGGTCTTTCCTCTGCACACTGACTCTATTCCCCAAAACGACACACTACAGCATCGTGAAGTATACATAGAGTGAATTCAGTTTCTTCTAATCAGGGTCTGGCCAGATAGGGGGCAGTGAGGATCAGAGGCTTGGGATAGTGCTGTGTAGTTGGACAATGAGATGCCTGTTCATCCACTTTCCTTTACCTGTCTTAGCAGAGGGTAGTGGGGAAGGACTCACTGGACAGACTGACAATGAGTAACCATCACGGTCTACCCCAGGCACATAGGGGCTTACCAAAGGGAGCTAGTTCCACAGTCCAAGCGAGAATGACCCTGACACACAGCCTACCTCCAGAATGAGAGGGTCGCATTGAGTCCCAGCCACATGGGGACACTGAGCCAACTCCTCCACGACAAATTCAACAAGTTACTGAGATAGAGGCAGAGAGAGAGAGAGAGAGAGAGACTTACACTTAAGCAGGCTGCCGGTGGCACAGACCTACAATGGTAACTACACATTGAGATATGAGGATCATGGTTCAGAGCTGGCCCAGGCAGGAATGTCTGTAAGACGATTATCTCCAAAGAACCACCAGAAAACCAGAAGTGGTGTTATGGCTCAACTGGTTGAGCCCTAAACTTGATCTGAACAGCTTGTGCACAGTGCCCAGGCCCATAGTTCAAGCCCCATGACTGACAATAAGTGGACCTCCTACCACAAGAAATGGACTGAATAGCACCCATTGTCCTAGGGAGCATGGCCGAGAAGTCAGGCCAAGCTTCTGGTCACCAGGGGATCATGAGTAGGTCACCCAGCTTTTCCGTGCCTCGTTTTCCCCAGCTGCAAAGCTGAACAGTGAAGGATCCCCTTCCTCATGGGGATAGGGTAAGGATGAGGAGAGCCATGTTTTGTTTCATAATCCCATACCTGTTGCATTATAAATAACAGGCCCCTTCTGAGTCCTTTCCAGGTATCTTCTTGTTATATGCTCACAGAATTGCCAAGAAACTTATCTGATGATCCTTGCCTCTATGCCTGGCTCTGCCCCAGAGTTCCCCTTGTATTGATCCCTTGTTTCCTCACAACTGTCCTGTGAGGAGACTGAGGACCAATGGTTCCAGGCCGAACCCCGAGCTTCAACTGTGGTCAAAAATCGGCTGCTGTGGACTCAGAGTTTTGGACAGTAATCTAAACCAATGACTGAGCATGGCGCTACATATCTACCATCCCAACTACAGAGGACCAGGCATGGTGACACCTGTCTGTCACAGGAGGACCATGATCCAGCCAAGCCTGAGCATATATGGAGTCTCTATCTCAGAGATGCCCAAGACAGAAATTCTTGGCTCCCATGGAAGAAAACCTGATTGGAAAGCCTAAGCTCTTCATTTCAAACCCTCATATACCAAAAAGAATCTGAGGCCCGGTGCCAGAGGCTCATGCCTATAACCCTACCTACTCAGGAGGCTGAGATCTGAAGATCACTGGTCAAGATTTAAGTTAGGGTTGGCCTTGCCCATCAGACGTCATGATGAGATGACCCAGAGTCTGACCCATGCCAATAAGGTCCATACTAACAGGGCTCACAACCTTGATAAGTGCTGACCACACTCTCTGTCCCCTGGGGAGCCAACCCCTACGGGCCCCACCCCCAGGTCCTCCCGTGCTCCCTCTGCCACCAACCAGGCCCAAGTTAGTAGACATTTCCGGGTATACAAAGATCCCTTGCTCTTATAATTTAAAGGTGCTGAGTCCCCTTCAAACATCTCACCCTTCCAAGCCCCCAGACCTCAGACACAAAGTCCATGCACCCCCCAAGACAGCGGTTAGAAGTTACCAAAGGGTCCAGCACTCCTTGTAACAACCAACTTCTACACACACACACACACACACACACAGAGCCATCATGGGTGGCTCCTGTCTGTCATCCTAGTTATTCAGGTGGCTGAGGTCTGAGGATCACTGTTCAAAGCCAGCCACTGAGGAAAGTTTGTGAGGCTGCTATCTACACTGAACCACCAAATAGCCACAGGTGGAGCTATGGCTCAAGTGTTAGAGCTCTAGCTTTGAGCAAGATATCTCAGGGACAGCACCTAGGCCTTGAATTCAAGGCCCAGTTCTTCTACCTCCAAACACACACAGACACAGACACAGACAGTCTGACAGTCACACACACACATACACACATACACACACACACACACACACACAAAGGATAGCCCAAGGATTTAGCAGTCCCTGAGAACAGAAACATGAACTCCCTCAATTAGGATCAGATTCCATGCCCTGGAAGGTGGCAGTACCGACATCAGACCCACGGTAGACAAACCATTGAGCCTCACACATATCTGGAATGTCTCATAGACCATCATGGCATTTCCTATCATACACACTACTATGTGGAAAACTTAGTCACCTCTTTTTTTTGTTGTTGGTCAAGGGGTTTGAACTCTGGGCCAAGGTGCTGTCCCTCAGCAATTCAGGTGAAGTTGATCACTCTCCCACTTGAGCCAAAGCAACACTTCCTGTTCTCTAGTGGTCTATCATCAAGTCTCACAAACTATTCTGCCCAAGCTGACTTGTAACCAAGGTTCTCACATCTCAGCCTTCTGAGTACCTAGGATGAGAGTTGTGAGCCACGCTTGGCTTCCTGCTTCAGCCACCTTCATATACACAGAGGAAACCCATGTCGTCAGGCCACAAACTTTTTGCAAACCTTCACTTCAGATTTTGATACCCAGCATCCAAATCTATCCTTCAATGGAGAAAATAAAGACACAACAATCTCACACCTGCACCCCTTCACCCACTCCCTGCTTGTCACAGGACACGTCCTCTTGAAGCTGTGGCTTCAAACTGGAGCAAATTTGGGGAGTTCTTACAAATATCTGTACAGTGAGGCCAGCACTTGGTCTCCCAAACACAGCACCTTCCCCACACCCCCACACCTCCACCATCATTTGCAGGCAAAGATGTCTTACTTTCTTTCTTTTTTATGTTGTGGGGCTTGAACTCGGCCTGGGTGCTGTCGCTGAGCTTTTCAGCTTAAGGCAATCACTCAATTGCTTGAGCCACAGCACAGCTTCTGGTTTTCTGGCAATTACTTTTAGGTAAGAGACACAGGGTCTTTCCTGACCAGGCTAGCTTTGACCCGTGATCCTCAGATCTCACCTCTTGAGTACCTAGGATAAATGCCATGAGCTACTGGCTCCCAGCCAAACAAACTTTTCAATTCCTGTCATCCTCTCCCCTCAGGAGACTGAAATCTGAGGACTGCAGTTGGATGCCACTTAGCAGCAAAGCCCGTGAGAAATATTTATCTCCAATTAAACACCCCAAAAAGCTGGAAGTGGAGCTGTGATTCAAATGGTAGTGTGGTATCTTGGAGCATAAAAGACAAGATCCACGCCCTAGTTTCAAGGTTTTTCTAGCATAGACCCACCCACAAAATGGAAGCAAGTGGGCCCACGGGAGCTCAAAGCTAACACATAATATTCAGGACTCCCAGAACAGACCCCATCCAGCTTTGATTCTCTAGATTCTATGTCCTACATCATGGCAGACTTAGATGGGACTGAACATGCACCAAGTTGGGACATTCAAGTACAATCTCATACTGAAGATCCCCTGTCCTTATCAAAGACTCAGGATCTCTCGCTGTCCTGCCTGAACACTGGGCATTGAGGTAAGGTCTAGTTATCCAACCACATGATATGGGAACCAAAGGGATTCCTGGTCAAGGGACTGAGACTGAGGGGATCTAGGTCCCTCTTGGGGAGGTGAAAAGGGCTGCTCTATCCCAGAAATTTTCCTATGTTGTGAGTATTATCAAAGAAACAACCATTCTCAGACCACAGTGCCCCTGATTTTCCCACCAGCCTCTACCCAGCTCTGCCCCACCTTCATCCTGCCCTCTCTGAATCCCAGATCTGCCACGTATACTAAAGAGTGAGCCAGCCAAGAGACACACTTCCTGCCCTCATTCCCAGGCTGTCCTTTGGCAGTGACATGCTTACCTCAGTCTTTGGAGAAGGAATGAACACCAGGAGTGGTATTGTCAGACTGAGCCCTGGAAAGTCCTAGACCCCAAGGATGTACTGCACAGGATTCCTGCAGTGAACCTCAGCCAGGTTGTCAATTATGAATCCAAGGCACCAGGACTTATATTTGCAGTGTGGCTGGATCAAAGGCTGTTAGTCTATGTTGTCAGGCGAGGTCATGTCTCCAATATCTTGACACACGTGACCTAGGATCATTCTCCCTCTTCAAATTCCTACTTATACTTTGACCACCCCCCCATGAAACTCTCTCATTCCAATACCTCCCTAGACCTTGGAAACTTTCTTCTTATCTGATCAGAAAATAAACTCGATGAGGCTGGGCATAATTGAAACCTGGTGACCCACTCTGAGCCTTAGGATCTACCCGAGGCTGGTTCCCTCTGTAGTCGGTGACCACACAGATCCTGGATGTCATGAAGTTTCTGAGGGGTCAGTGGCTTGGTCCTACACACTGGCTTTAGGCTCTGAAACTGTCCTCACAGAGATTGTGAATAATTGGCTCCCTTTATCCAGGGACTCCAAACCAAGGCTTGCATGTTCTCCCTTTTTACTTCCTTCCTCTTTTTCTCCCTCTGTCCTTCTCTCCTCTCTCACTTTACCTTTTTGTGTCAGTTCTGGGCCTTGTACTAGGCGCCTAGGTGCTGTCCCTAAGCCTTTTCACTCAAGGCTAGCAGTCTATGTCTTCAGCCACACATCCACTTCAGGTGGTTTTTTTTTTTTTTTTTTTTTTTTTTTTGGTCGTTAATTGAAGGCAAGAGTCTTACAGGCTTTCCTGCCCGGGCCAAAAGCCTCAATCCTCTCATCTCAGCCTCCTAAGTAACTAGGATGACAGGCTTGAAGCACTGGCATCCAGATCAATCCAAGGATTCTTCATGGGCTGTGGAACCAGTCCTGGAACTTTTCGTTGTCTATGACCCCCAAGAGCCTGGTGCACACTGTATTGGTTTGTTGGTTAAATAAATGACCATCTGTCTATGACAATACTACAGAAAATTCCCATCTGATCCAGGTAAGAATCCTCTGTGTGGGAGTGGGGACAAAGCCTGATGTAGCTCTCCAACAGTTCTCCCTCCTCCCTCTTACCCACTCCTGGTGCCACAACACTTAACTGTTTTGGCTCTGAGGGTGTGAGCCACTATGTACTCGCTACATTCCAGGGCCTCTGGGATGCCTATCTTCTCAAAGATCTCTGTCCAGCAGCTGACCAGCTCTGTGGCACTCAATTCCCCATGGAGGTGTGAATGAGTTTGCTGTGAGCTGAATGCCTGGTTCAAGGAGACTCCTGTACTCCCCCTGGGGCCAGCCAGGATCATCCACCACATCTGGCCCCTAAATTTCATGTTGGAGAGGAAGGATTCTTGAGGCAGCCTGGGTTCTCTGAATCTCCCAGAGTCCAGTACAGGTTCTGGGAATCATCTCTGGTTTTTGCTGGCATGCTGGGGATGGCAAGGTCACAATCTCTGCTCCCCACAATGTCCTCGAGTGGGGTCGTCACCCTAGAGAGATGCAACAGCTGCCAGGGAAAGGCAGTCAAGGCACAACGTTCAAAGCAGGAGACAATCTGGCTTGGGAACTCTGCCTGTGCCGCTTTGAACATCATTGTTTGATGGCTGAAATCATCCATCTACTTTGATCCATAATCCCAGGCATTATTGGAAATTGCCAGCTTAAATTAAAAAAACCTGGAAAATGTGGTATTTAATTTGTCCCAATCAAACTTAAAGGTTTCCAAAGTCAGTGGTCCCCTTTTCCTTCCACACAGCCTATAGCAGTTTACAGAAACTGGCATTCAGCGAGCCCTAGCTAACTGCCACCTCTTGATACCGAGCGGGCTCCAGCAGAGGGAATGGACTTGCCTACCACTGCCCAGCTGGAAACAGCCCAGGCGGGAACACAGATTGGATTCTGCAGGACTCCAGGGAGAACTGACACTGGCACTACCCCAAGAGGGTATCCTCACCACCAGTGAGGGCCTGCATCCCTGTGCCAGGATTCCCACAGAGACCATTAATGCCCTAGATATGGTTCCCCTCATCCACTGTCATGGTGAACCATCTGCCATGTCACACCATACGCCAGTGCCCAAAACCTCATTGCCTCACAGCCCCTGCCTTATCATTTCCCTCATCTCGTTCCCTAATTATGTTGGGCAAACACATTCGCAACCCTTGAATTACCTCCAACTAAACACACAAGAGCAGAGTGTCTGGCTGGAAGAATGTGGCTGTGATCTCATTCGCCTCACCAAACTTCTGGCAGGGGATAGAAGGACAGGCTTCCACTCAAGTCCAGGGTTCACACAGTTCTTCTAGGGGAAGCACACTCAGGCTCAGCAGCTACTGTGGGCTACAGGAAAGGGCGAAGAGAGAGGTGGAACGGGGAGGAAAGTAATGTCTACTGAAATCTTCCATAAAGGAGCCATGGAACTGTGAAGGAGAAGACAAAAATTGTGGCTGGGCTTGTACTTGGTATTGATGAATAAAAACAACAACAAATGCACACACACACAGAGAAATAAAATGCGTTTGCTGTTTTTAGACATAGTGACTTATATATATTTTCATTGTTCTCATCTCTCTGCTCTCCCAACACACACACACACACACACACACACACACACACACACACACACACACACACCTCCAGAATGGTGACAGATGACTCTTCCATGTAGCACCTACAATTTGCCAACTCATCACTCACCTGAGGACAGTCAGACTGTACAAGGAGAAAGATTCTCTCTCTCTCTCTCTCTCTCTCTCTCTCTCTCTCTCTCTCACACACACACACACACACACACACACACACACACACACACAGAGTCATCACGCGTGGCTCCTGTCTGTCATCCTAGTTATTCAGGAGGTTGAAATCTGAGGATCACTGTTCAAAGCCAGCCACTCAGGAAAGTTTGTGAGGCTCCTATCTACACTGAACCACCAAATAACCACAGGTGGAGCTGTGGCTCAAGTGTCAGAACTCTAGCTTTGAGCAAGATATCTCAGGGACAGCATTTAGGCCTTGAGTTCAAGGCCCAGTTCTTCTACCTCCAAACACACACAGATAAAGACACAGGCACACACACACACACACACACACACACACACACAGATAGCCCAAGGATTCAGCAGTCCCTGAGAACAGAAACATGAACTCCCTCAATTAGGATCACATCCCACCCCTGAGAAGGTGGCAGGACCGACATCAAACCCACGGTAGACAAAACATTGAGCCTCTCACATATCTGGAATGACTCATAGACCAGTATGGCATTTCCTACCATACACACTGCTATGCGAAAACTTAATCACCTCTTTTTTTTGTTATTGTTGGTTAAGGGGCTTGAACTCTGGGCTTTGGTGCTTGCCCTGAGCTCTTTAGCTTAATCAAGCACTCAATTGCTTGAGCCACAGAATTGCTTCTGGTTTTCTGGCAATTCCTCGGAGATAAGAGTCTCAAGGTCTTTCATAACCAGGCTGGCTTTGACCCATGATCCTCAGATCTCACCTCCTGAGTACCTAGGATAAAAGCCATGAGCTACTGGCTCCCAGCCAAACAAACTTTTCCATTCCAGTCATCCTCTCCCCTCAGGAGACTGAAATCTTAGGACTGCAGTTGGATGCCACTTAGCAGCAAAGCCCGTGAGAACACTTTATCTCCAATTAAACACCCAAAAACGCTGGAAGTGGAGCTGTGATTCAAATGGTAGAGTGCTATCTTGGAGCATAAAAGATAAGATCCATGCCCTAGTTTCAAGTTTTTCTAGCATAGACCCAACCAAGAAAGGGAAGCAGGTTGTCATATGGGAGCTCAAAGTTAACACATAATACTCAGGACTCCCAGAACAGACCCCATCCAGCTCTGATTCTCTAGATTCTATGTCCTACATCATGGCAAACTTAGATGGGACTGACCATGCACCAAGTTGGGACATTCAAGTACAATCTCATACTGAAGATCCCCTGACCTTATCAAAGACTCAGGATCTCTCACTGTCCTGCCTGAACACTTGGCAGTGAGGTAAGGTCTAGTTATCCAACCACATGATATGGGAACTAAATGGATTCCTGGTCAAGGGATGGAGACTGGGGAGATCTAGGTCTCTCTTGGGGAGGTGAAAAGGGCTGCTCTATCCCAGAAATGTTCCTATGCTGTGAGTATGATCAAAGAAACCGCCCTGCTCAGTGCCCAGTGCCTCTGGTTTTCCCACCAGCTTCTACCCAGCTCTGCCCCACCTTCATCCTGCCCTCTCTGAATCCCAGATCTGCCATCTAGACTAAAGACTGAGCCAGTCAAGAGATCCATTTCCTGCCCTCATTCCCAGGCTGTACTGTGGCAGTGGCATGCTTACCTCAGTCTTTGGTGGAGGAATGGACACCGGGGGTGGTATCATCAGTATCATCAGTTTGAGACCTGGACAGTCCTAGTCCCCAAGGATGAATTGCAGAGGCATCCTGCAGTGAATGACAGCCAGGTTGTCAATGATGAGACCAAGGTGCCAGGACATTTAATAGAAGCGTGTCTGGATCAAATGCTGGTAGTCTATGTTGTCAGGTGAGGTCATGGCTCCAATTTCCTGACACACCTGACCTGGGTCCATCCTCCCTCTTGAAATTCCTGCTTATCCCTTGCCCCCCCGCCCCACGTTGAAACTCTCACCACCCTAGCCCTTGGAAACTTTCTTCTTATCTGACCAGAAAATAAACTCGATGAGGCTGGGCATAATTGAAACCTGGTGACCCACTCTGAGCCCTAGGTTCTACCCGAGGCTGGTTCCCTCTGTAGTCGGTGACCACACAGATCCTGGATGGCATGAAGGTGCTGAGGGGTCAGTGGCTTGGTCCTTCAGTTCTGAAACTGTCCCCACAGAGATTCTGAATAGTTGGCTCCCTTGACCCAGCGACTCCAACCCAAAGCTTGCATGTTCTCCCTTCTTCCTTTCTTTCCTCTTTTTCTCCTTGTCCTTCCCTCCTGTCTCTCTCTACTTTCTTTGTGTTAGTCCTGGGTCTTGTACTGGGACCATATGTGCTGTCCCTAAGCCTTTTTATTCAAGGCTAGCAGTGTACGGCTTGAGCCACACATCCACTTCTGACGTTTTGTTCTTGGTCATTAATTGAAGACAAGAGTCTTACAGGCTTTCCTGCCCGGGCCAAAAGCCTCAATCCTCTCATCTCAGCCTCCTAAATAGGATGACAGGCTTGAAGCGCTGGCATCCAGATCAATCCAAGGTTTCTTCATGTTCTGTGGAACCAGTCCTGGAACTTTTCATTGTCTGTGACCCCCCAGAGCCTGGTGCACACTGTAATGGTTTGTTGGATAAATAAGTGAGCAACTGTCTATTACAATACTACAGAACAGTCCCATCTGATCCAGGTAAGAATCCTCTGTGGGGGAGTGGGGACAAAGCCTGATGTAGCTCTCCAACAGTTCTCCCTCCTCCCTCTTACCCCCTCCTGGTTCCACCACACTTAACTGTTTTGGCTCTGAAGATGTGAGCCACCATGTATGTACTCACTACATTCCAGGGCCTCTGGGATGCCTATCTTCTCAAAGATCTCTGTCCAGCAGCTGACCAGCTCTGTGGCACTCAATTTCCCATGGAGGTGTGAATGAGGTTGCTGTTAGCTGAATGCCTGCCCCAAGGGGCCTCCTCTCCTCCCCCTGGGGCCAGTCAGGATTACCACATCCGGCCCCCAAGTTTCATGTTGCAGAGAAAATCTCCTCGAGGTATCCCTGGTTTCTGAATCTCCCAGAGTCCAGTGCAGGTGCTGGGAATCGTCTCTGCTCACAGCTGGCAGGCTAAGGATGGTGAGGTCACAATCTCTGCTCCCCACGACATTTTTGGCTGTGGTGGTCACCCTAGAGAGAGCTGGAGGAGAATCAACAACTGCCGAAGAACGTCTGTCAAGGCATGAGGTTCATTACAGGAGACCATCTGGCTTGGGAACTCTTCCTGTGCTGCTTTGAATGTCATTTTTTGGAGGCTGAAATCGTCTGTCTAATTTGACCCATCATCCCAGGCGTTAGTGGAAATTGCCAGCTTCAAGAAAAAAACCTGGAAAACATTGCATTTCAGTTGTCCTAATCAAACTTGAAGGGTTCTAAATTCAGTGGTCTGCTTTTTCTTCTAGACAGCCTACAGCAGGTTATAGAAAGTGGCATTCATCAAATACAAGATCATGTCATCTGCAAACAGGGAGAGTTATTTCTTCTTTCCCTATTTGGATCCCCTTTATGTCTGCATCTTGTCTTATTGCTGTAGCTAGGCATTCTAATACTAGGTTGAAGAGAAGTGGGGAGAGTGAACATCGCCATGGTTTCCCTTATTTGCAATATCTAGTATATATATGAGTCAACCAGAAAAGGTCAGATAAGTTGATGTTAGGAAAATGAACCCTAAGATATGTATTTAAATGTTTTTTTTCATTCATGCATTTGTTTCTAAAGCATTTATAAGATTATTTCTTTGTTGCTTTGTATATCCCTCCCTCACAGTATAATCCCTGCTTTCACTATATTTGATGTCGGTATAATTTGTGGAGGGTAAGGGGAAAAACAAGTCGTTTAAATAAGGATATAGGTGGACCCGTTGCAACAATGAGAAGTACAAGTGGTCATGTTGAAAACGAACTTTACAACTTTGGTGGGGGGAGAGGATTAGGTGGGGGTGCGGGGGGAGGCTGGGAAGGGATGAGAAGGGTAAACAAAGGAGGAGGCTACAATGCTTGATAAGAAATGTACTCGCTATCTTGCCAATGTAATTGTAACCCCTCTGTACAGTATTTTCACAATAAAAAAAAAAGAAAGTGGCATTCAGAGAGCCCAAGCTAACTGCCAGGGCAGTTAGCAAGCAGGCTCCAGCAGGGGGAGCACACTTGCTTACCACTGCCCAGCTGGAAATGGCCCAAGCTAGACACAGACTGGAGTCTGCAGGACTCCAAGGAGGACTGTCCACCAGTACATTGCCCCTGGAGGGAATCCATGCCACCAGAGGGGGCCTAGAATACCCTGCCCAGATGCCAATAGACACAGTCAATGCCCTGGGTAAGTTTCCCTCTCAGTCTCAGTCGTGGTGAACCATCTAACATTTCACAACATTCACCACTTCCCATACCCTCCTAGCCTCACAGCCCCTGCCCTATTCTCCCCTCCCCTCAATCTGTTCCCTAATTACGTTTGGCAGACACATTTCGAACCCTTGAATTAGCTCCAACTATACACACTAGAGCAGACTGTCTGGCTGGAAGAGTACGGCTGTGGTCACAGTTGCCTCATGAGCCTTCTGGCTGAAGACAGAAGAACAGGTGTCCACTCTGGTCTGTAGTTCACACAGGCCTCCTAGGGAAGACCCATACAGGCCCAGCAGCTACTGTGGGCTACAGGAAAGGGAGAAGAAAGAAGTGGAAAAGAATGTGTACTGAAACCTTCCCCAAAGGAGCCATGAAACGGTGAAAGAGAAATCAAATTATCGCTAGACTCTTACTTGGCATTGATGAAAAAAGAACAACACACACACACACATACACACAAATAAAAGGCTTTTGCTCTTTGTAGACATGGTGCCTTAAATATATTTTCATTGTTCTCATCTCCCTGTTCTCCCAACACACACACAGAAACACACACACACACACACACACACACACACACACACAAATCCAGAACTGTGACAGAAGATTAGTCCATGCAGCACCTGTAATTTGCCAACGGATCACTCACCTGAGCACAGTCAGGCTGTATAAGGAGAAAGATGATCTGTCTGTCTGTCTGTCTGTCTGTCTGACTGTCTCTCTACCTTCCCCATCTCTCTCTCTCTCATGCTCCTTCTCTCTCTGTCATGCACACACACACTCACACACACAGACTCAGAGCAGTGACTCTCCTGAGTTTGTTGGTTCCTCCTTTTGGACAAGGTACAAGCTTGAGCACGGGGGTTGCCTGGTCAGAACAGGGGATCCAACCAAAGGGAGCACCACTCTAATAATGCAGAACAACCCTGCCTATCCCTTTCTCCAGGGCCAGACACTTTCCCTTGGGAACAACCAGCCTTGACTCCCCATTCACAAAAACCCTAGGCCAGGACACTTGGTGAAGGTGTCCAGAGATAGGTGGCTTCTCAGAGCCTGGGGTGAAAACAAGCAGAGGGTCATGGTGCTGCAGATGGTTGTCTGACCTGTGTTTGGGACAGTGTTGGGGAAACGGATGGGGTCTTAAAGGATACATACATGGATGGACTCCCTACTTCCAGCCTAGATGCTTCTGGGTGACTTGGTGGATTCTTGGGTGGGACGAGGAGACCAGATGGAAAGGGAGCACCAGCAGATGCTGGGAGAGCTGGGAAATGTGATCACACTGTGAGTACTGTTAACAGCTGGGATGGGGGGTAGGGCAGACAGGCTGGGTGTATGTGAGTCCGAGTGGGTATATACCTCTCAGATATTCATCTTCTGTATGACTCCAAGTGTCCTCACATACCTAGTGGGCTCTTCTGGGACCCTCTTCAGGTGAAAGGGTGACCGAGCACAGAAGACAAGGGCTCACACAACAAGGAGGGCCTATCTTCTGCATCCAACACCCACCACCCCCAGAAAAAAGAAAAAGACTCAAAAAGGCAGGTGTGGAGATGCTATTCCCCACCTCTGATTAAAGCCACCAGGTTCCCACCAGAGAGAGGAAGGATGTAGATGTGTGGCTGTGTGGCTCCCACTGCTCCAGGCCAGGTGCTCTGTGGCACCCCTCCTCACCCATTCCTGCATTTCCCTGTTTCCTGGGACATGGCCACTAGGGATGGGGGTGGGATCCCCAGGTCAACACACACCGCTACTCCTGACCCCTGGGGCACGTTTGTGAGAAGGCCATGGCAGACTGTGGGGTGGGGGAGGGTGGACTCGAGGAGGAGACAGGAAAGGGGAGTCAGGAGGTGCAGGTCCGGGTCAGTGGTTGGTTGGCCGGAGTGTTTCCAGGCTGTGGGCCCTCAGAGCCACCACACATGTGTACTAATGGGAGAAGCTGTAGGCGGTTGCTCCGGGTGCACATGGGCCCAGAGTCTTAGGACCAGGGGTGGCGACCAATTCAGGGACGCAAGCCGGCCATGGGCGTGCCATCTCCTCTGGGCGACTGTGAGAGGCAGCTGGTCGGAGTCGAAAGTGCCATGTTTAAAATGCAATGCTGCTGGGAGGGGGGAGGAGCATCTGCGGGTGCATGGCAGGACTGCATGTGGCCTCTGCTCCTCTTCTTCAGCCTACACCACCCCCACCTCAGCCGCTCCTGTGCCCCCCTTGCGGGGATCTCAGTCTCAGGGCCACCATGGCCACCGTGCCTCGGCGTGGCTGCCCGTGGCGATACGCCTGCTGCGCCAGCTCCATGTGCTCTGTGCTCCCCACCAGAACCTGCAATATGATCAGCGAGGCTGCCAGCTGATGAAGCCACTTGCCCTTGTGTATACTCGCTCTTCTCTCTGCTCTCTCTCTGCTCCCACTCCTCTCCTGGGCTGTGTTGCCCCCGCCAGGCATGCCCACTGAAAGATTAAAAATTAGAGATACATTTTACAATTGCTCACTGCTGATTTTGCTTTTGTAAACTTGCTCGCCCTAGCACTAAACCCCCTCCCTTCTGGAAATAAGGAATTGAGTAAAGAGTCTTGGAGCCCAGATGCCGGCCCCTGGACAAGGTCTGTGGTCATAAATAAAGAACAAACAAGTAAATTCCCCAAGTGGTCAAATGGGACCTAAGAATGGGACCCAAGATAAGGACCCAAGATAAGGGCCCAAGATAAGGACCACCTGGCAAGTCCAGCAAACTAGGCCAAACGTTAATCAATCACAAGCCTGTAACTATGTAAACTCCCCCCCCCAGGGTGACCGCTCCCCCTAGACTTGCCCTGAGCCACTGTTTTAAACTTCCCCGTGTAGTAAAAATGATTGCTGGAGTACATAGTGACTTTTAAACGGGCCAATCCTGGGGACACCTGGTGTTATATGCTAATCTTGTGGATTTTGCCTTTAAGAATGCCTGTAACCTCTTCTCCGGGCTCTCTCCTGTGCCGAGGCAGAGAGACGTTTGTGCAAACACTGAATAAACTCATGCTTGTTGCATCTACTGGTTTGGAGTCTTGGTTTCTGGGGCGCCCTCCCATTGAAGAAAATATCCCAGGAGTCTGGGGTCTTTCATTTGGTGCATTGGCCAGGAAGCCGGCGCCCCCAGGCCCCAAATTCCAGGACCGGTAGGAGGTAAGATAGAGCTTTTACATTTCACATCTTCTGTGTTTGTTATCTCTGTTCTGTATTCTGCACTCTGGGATCCAAAGAAAAGTGCCTGTACAGGGTCTGTATTGAGGTCAGTGAGGGAGGTAGACGTGCCCTGAAACCCCTGGCCCGGCTCGGGCAGAAATGCCCTTGAGGTTTGCTCGGGCAGACGTGCCCTTGAGGTTTGCTTGGGCCTACAGGCCCTTGAGGTTTGCTTGGGCCTACGGGCCCTTGAGGTTTGCTTGGGCCTACGTGCCCTTGAGGTTTGGGGGGGAAGAGGGAACGTGGAGTCTCTCTCCTTCCCGTGTAGAAGGAGGGGACATGGAGTCTCTCTCCTTCCCGTGAACTGGAGGAAGGGGGAACGTGGAATCTCTCTCCTTCCCGGGGAGTTTAGCCGTGGTGGGCCACTCCCATCTGAAGTTGCTTTCTCTGTTTGCAGTCGTTCAACTGCCGTGCAGCACCTGTCTGGTTTCCTCTGTTTCTGTTTAGTGTTAATTGTCTCTGTTGACTGTTTTGTTGTCCTTAAAGGGATGGGGAAACAACTAACAATCCCCTTAAGTCTGACTTTAGGTCACTGGAAGGAAGTTACAGCCCAATCCCAGATTGTCAGGTTTTAGGAACTTGCTTGTTTGTCAATTATGAAATTGCCACTGACCACCTGCGAGTGGCCCCAGTTAGATCTCAGCCTCGGGCCTTGGCTTGGGGGGTCTGAGCATGGGGGAGAACCTGTCAGTCTGAGGGGACGGCCGCTGGGGACTTCTTTCCCTTGCCCCAAGATGACTGGCAATTCTCCTCCACCTTGGAAGGCCCCTGGGTCAACGCTTGCAGGAATCTAAAAAAAAAGAAAGAAAGAAAGAAAAGAAAAAAATCCTCCGGAGGTGAGTAGGGGTGTTGAGTTCCCTGCTAAGTGAATGGTGGTGAGATGTCGTCCCATTCACTGAGACCTGATTTTGTCTTTGTGGCCACTTGTCTGTCTTGTTTACTTTGGTGTGTTTGTTTTATGTTTTCTGGGGTAGGGAAGTTCTGGGTGAGTGTGGCAGGCTCACTCAGCAGACTCTGGATTCAGCTTGCTGAGTGGGAGCAGCACAGAGTTCCGGTAGGGATAAACTGGGGCCCATTAGTCCCCAACTCAGCCTTCAGTTCTTGTCTAGTTCTGTTTTAGAATTGGTACCAGTTTAAATGTGGATCCTTGGTTTTTGTGTTTATCTGTGTTTTTGTTATTTTTTTAAACATCTCTGGGGGAATAAAAGTTCCAGCTGGGTTCAGTCACAGACCTGCTATGCCCACCCTCCCTGTGAGGCATGGAAGGTTACTGGGCTAGTTTGGTTCCCTTCAAGCCTCAGGCTGCATTTTTTCCTTGTGCAGGATGCCAGCAGGGAGGGTGTAAAAGGCTATGTGCCTGGTTTGGACTTTTTCAGCTAGTCCTGACAATGTAACAATTTGTAAAGTGCTCTTGTCTAAAATTGGATTAAAAAAATTCTGGCCAGTTTAGTTTTAGGTGACCCCCACCCCCAGCCCTCCTCCAACAGAAGGGATTCAAAAGACTAATTAGTGACTTGCCTTGCTAGATAATCAAGCTCTGGGAAAATAAAGCCCAACATAGGTACCTAGTTTAAAAAAATCAGTATCCTAAATTTTTGTTTAAAAACTTTAGAAGGTGTACATACGACTGATTTTGATTTTTACGTGCTTTAAGATCTGTGTGAGTGTTTTGTGTGTGTCTGTGAACGTGTTCAAAGATAAGAATTGTCAGCATGCTGTAACAATTGGGTGAGTTTTAATTTAAAAATTCAAAAGGTTATGAGGTTTGGACATTACCAAAAATTTTAAAGAATCTTCACATTGTTTTAAATGGCTTTTTAAAGATTCTTTAACTTGCAAATTACAAAATCTGGTATTTTAAAATGCATAAGACTGTTTATACTGTAATCAAGTTATCTGGCTTAGCAAAAATGCATTGGCAGTTTGGGATTTAGTTCCCTTGGCTAAAATTTGGGGATAAATATTAGAAATTTAAATGTAAAGGTTAGTTTAACACTGTCAAAGACAGTACCTGTTTTGCTTAAAACTGTGTATTTCATTCAAGAACCAAGAGAAGAGATGGAGAAAAACTTAGAAGCCAAAAGAAGACCTATCTTTAGGGGTAAGGGGTGAACAAGTCGAAGTGCAGTTCAGCTGGTCATGCATGGTGGGACAGGCCCTAGGAGGAATCCACGCATGGTGAAAGAGGGCAAGCTGGCACAAATGCAGTTCATCTAACCCTAGAGTCGGATTGGGTGTGTGCCCATTCCATAGAAGGGGCTGAGTGGCCCATCTTTGTTCTCTCTTTTCCCTGCAGACACTGAAAACATGATGGTTAAAATGAGTGATGTGATGATCTGATTAGTATTGCTAAAACTTCCCCTTGGATGTGTTAACATTAAAATTAGAAAGGCTTTAAAAAGAGAGTTAAAAGGTTATTTGTATAATGTGACTTGTTTTTAATGTTTTACAATTAAGATGTTTTTAAAAGTCATAAAGATGCTAAGTCTAGCTTTTTGATTCAGTTATGATGATTGTTATTTGTGTGTCTGTTTTAAAACAAGCAGTCAAGAGGCAATGAGTGACACTTGGCCTCAAGATTTCAAGGGATCTTTTCAAAATGAAGATAAAAACTAAAGTATACAATATTAAAAAAAAGATTAATAGGAGACTAAAAAAATAGGGAATGGATTTTTGGATATAAAATTTAAAAGTAAAGTTGTTTTTAACATTGGCTTCAATGTGCACAGAGGAAAAATTAGGATTACCAAAATAATTGCTATTCCAGTTTGCTCTTATAGCTTGTTTCTTAAGTTTCCAGCAAGCCCAGAGCAAAGCACAGAGGATTCTTACAAGTTTGTCAGATGTAACTTTAATAAGTTTCAGGTAAGAGCATGCTTAAAAGCTACTTCTATGTTGACCACCTTGTTGCTTTTAATTGGAATAAAATGGTCTTTTATAAGATTCATTGATCTGGAACTGGTTCAAAGCCAGCCTGGGCACAAAAAGGTCCCTGTGAGACTGTCACCTCTATTCAGCCAGCAGGGTACTAGCCCTGGACTAAAGAGTCAGGGGACAGTACTCAAGCCCCAAGCTCGAGACTCACAGTGGCAGAGTACTAGCCCTGGACTGAAGAGTTAGGGGACAGCATTCAAGCCCCGAGTCTGGGACTCAAAGTGGCAGAGTGCTAGCCTTGAGCTATAGAGCTGAGGGACAGTGCTCAGGCCCCAAGTTCAAGTCCAGCAACCAGCTAAAGGGAAATGCCAATGAGGCATTTATCCCAATGTGAAGAAGACACTCCTGGGACAAAAGCAATGGAGGAGCATCCAGAGGGAGTAAGCCACTGCTTGGATGGCAGAAATGTCAGATCCTAGAGTCATTTGTGTATGGCCCTTCAAAACTGGTCAGAGCCGGGAGGTCATAAGAAGAGTTTGTAAGCATGCCTAATGTCTATGACTATCTACCTTGTGAGGGACAGGAACTTGCCAGTCCTCTGTGATAGTAAAAAGCTAATGTTATAAAACGTGGGGGATAGTTTAAATCTCAACCCCTTTATTTGCCAAAAGCTCTAATTGGCAGCTCTAATTGAGCTGACACTAGTTACATGAATTTCACCTGCTCAGGAAAAATACAGAGAATGTATTTCTATTGATATCTGTCTCAGGCATTGTTGGGATCATTAGAGATCACATTCCTAAGCCATCTAGGAAGATGCTTTTGCAAACCAGAGTGAAAAACAAGCTATACTGCTGTAGCCGGAGAAAAGGTCTGTGCAGTTGTCAAAAGTTAAATATTGTTCTTAATGACATCTAACCCTGATGGCCTCTTTGTAAAATAGGCTAAGGTTATAGGTTCCTGGCTAGGTAGGATTAACGTCCCTGAAGTCAGCTTGAAAAAGTTACAGAAGATGGACTTTCGCCCTTCTACCCCCAATTTAAGATCAAGGGTCCAGAGTCAGTTTTGGAGAAATGAGGCAAAATAGATAAAATAATTTTAAAAAAAGGCATAAAGAATAGTGTTAACTGTTGTAGGTGTTCAAGGTGTGGAAACTGCATCTGTCAGAGATGGCTACAAGACTAAGCCTTCTGAGCCTTCTGTGTCTATTTACAAAATATCTGGTTAGTAAAAAGTTGTGATTTTGGTAAATTGTCCTGGGCTATTGTTTAAAGATCTTAAAAACCAGCAGGATCAAAGCCTGCCAAGCCTATGCAATGTATCCTTAACCAGTCTGTGTAGGAATTTACAGCCCAGCATGAGGTGTGACAGTCCCTTGGAGCCACTGAGAAACCCTGCTGCTGCTGCTGCTGCTGCTGCATTCAACTATGGCCTGAAAGCCACCTGGAGGAACTCCTGCCTGATTCCATCACCTGAGTCTGCTTCCTGGTTGACTGCTGCTAAATCTAAGATCTTGTGGGACATTCTTTTGGGTGATATCCAGAAACCCTCTCTTCCCACAGTGGATATTGGGGACAAGGATATCGCTGGCTTGCTTGTCTTAGGTACTTCAGTGCATAGTGACTAGAAATCCTCTCCATGGTCACAGCGTAGTTTGGCTCTGGTATGGTAATAACCTGAGTGTGTTATCAATGGAGGTAATACTCTTAGCCTTAAAATCTAGCAAGTTTCTGCATCACAGTGGTGCCTTAAGGCTGTTCTAAGATAAAGGTTCCACAAGCCAAAGGAAAATTGGGCAGTTTTAAACTCCAGCCACAAAGATGCTCAAGGAATTTAAAAAAAAGAGGGTAGTAAAGAAAGCCTTGGAAAAGGAATTGGGGAAATTTGAAAAGTAAGAACTGTCTTTAAGACAAACCTCAGAAAGTTTAAGTACGTAGCAGATGGTATGAGTATGTCTTAAAATTGGAGATTACAAGTAAAGCTAGTATAAAATTAAGTTAACTGTGATACACGGAGTCAGGACTGGTGGGAAAAAAAATGTAAGTGGCCCTGGTACTGTTAATTTTGTTACAATCGGACCTTGTATACTCAACAGACTGGTGTCTTTTCTAAAAGAAAAAGATCAGCGCAGTCCATTTATTAGTTCTGAGATCCAAATATCAAGCATTGAGAACAACTGACACCCCACAAGATAATATAGAGACACCCTAAATTTTAAGATTAAAGTTAGCCCAAAGAAAAAGGAGGGAATGAAAGATTAAAAATTAGAGATACATTTTACAATTGCTCACTGCTGATTTTGCTTTTGTAAACTTGCTCGCCCTAGCACAAACCTCCCTCCCTTCTGGAAATAAGGAATTGAGTAACGAGTCTTGGATCCCAGATGCCTGTAACTGCTTCTCCGGGCTCTCTCCTGTGCTGAGGCAGAGAAACCGTTTGCGCAAATGCTGAATAAACTCTTCTTGCTTATTGCATCTACTGGTTTGGAGTCTTGGTTTCTGGGGCGCCCTCCCGTTGAAGAAAATATCCCAGGAGTCTGGGGTCTTTCAACCACCCTGTTGCCCTACCCTGAGCCATGCCCTTGGCCACTGCTGCCATGGGAGTGTGCCTTGGGCCAGGCTCCCTCCTCCTCATGCCCCCTCCCCCACTTCCCCTCGGGCCTGGCCCTCAACCCTGGCTGCAAGCCAAGCCCTGACTGGGACCAAAGGCATCCAGGCCATGGAAATTATAGCCTCACCTCAGCTCACCACTCCCTTTCAACCCCAGTACCTGCCCAGGGTATCAAATCTCCCCTTAGCCCCACGGCTGGAGGAGACTCTCTTCCATGCCCCTCCAATCCATACACCAAAAAGGTGGTGCACGGTGACCCTTGCGTGTATGTTTGTGTATGTATGTTTGTTAGTGGTTATGTTTGTGTGTGTATGTTTGTTTGCGTGTGTTTGCATGTGTGTGATTATTGGGGATAACTACCTCTCAATGACTCACAACATAGTACCCTTTTAGATGAGTCAGCACACAGTACACTTCAAAAAACAGCACAAAGCACCCTGTGTAAAGGACTCAGCACACAGCTCCCTTTGAAGGACTTAGCATATAGTAAGTACCCTGTGTAGAGTACTCAGCAAACAGCATCCTTTGAAGGAGGGAGTCCATAGCCCACAAGGTAATGGACTAAGTGCATGGCATGCTTTGAAAAACTCAACGCTACCATTCTTTCCCAGGGACTCAGTGCATAGCACCCTGTGTTGAGATCACACACTGCCCCCTTTGAAGGGCTGAGTATGTAGCATACTGTGTAAAATAGTACACAGCACCCTTCAAAAAACTCAGCACATAGCACAATTTTGAAGGACTCAGCACATACTACCCTGTGGAAGGACTCAGCACATAACACCATTTGAAGGACAGTACAGAGCACCCTGTGTAAAGGACTCGGCACAGAGCACTTGAGAAATTCACCTTATCCATCT
Source organism: Dipodomys spectabilis (assembly GCF_019054845.1). Taxonomy (NCBI): domain Eukaryota; kingdom Metazoa; phylum Chordata; class Mammalia; order Rodentia; family Heteromyidae; genus Dipodomys; species Dipodomys spectabilis. Next base: position 13,870,944 of record NW_024870978.1, on the reverse strand, counting down.
CTTCTCAAGGGCTCAGCACACAGCAGTACCCTTTGGGATGAATTAGTACACTGCATCTTTTGAAGGACTCAGCATACAGTAGCTGTGTAATGGACACAGCGCACAGCACCCTTTGAAAAAACCACCAGGGCCCACTCTTCTCAGGGATTCAGCACATAGCACACTTTGGGATGACTCAGCAAACAGGACTTTTTGAGGACTCACACAAAACCCCCATGTCGGAAGGACCCAGCAAACAGACCTTGTGAAGGACTCAGCACATAGCTGTATGTCACAAGTTCAGCTTTCATTAGAATTAGGATGCTTTCTTCAGTATCACCATTCTTCAGAAACACTTGACAAATCCTACTAGTTCATATTTAGCTAAACTGGGGGAGGGTCAGCTGAGGGTCTTGAACTAAAAGCTTGGGGGTCCTGTCCCTGAGCTCTTTGGTTCAATGCTAGAGCTCTAGCACTTGTAGGCACACCTACAATTTTTTTGGTTTATTCTTTGACAGTTCTTACGGTGATTAGGAAGGCCAACTTGGGGTATCCGTGAGAAAAGGCTCTTAGCTCAGCCTGGAGCTGACCTCTCCCTTCCTTGTGCCTCTGGGAGCCAGGCCTCCTGGAGCTCTCTTGGCCTAGGGTGGAACATACCTGCTCTGGCATCAGCACTCAGGGTGAGCAAAAGTCAGCTTGGCCCTGGTCACTTCCCCCAATTGAATTCTAGAGGACGATGACACGGGGCTGCATGTCCCGCGTCTAGCCACGAGGAGGCAGGAGTCACCCACCATAGGGATTGTACCTGTGAGTTATGTTTACTCTTACTGCCCTGGGGCCCCCGTCGTGCTATGAAGCCATCTTGGACAGGAAAATCCTTGAGACTCTTATATAAAATTAACCATCAAAAATCAAGTGGGGTTGTGGCTCAAGTGGCAGAACACTAGATTGAGCAAGAAAACTCAGGGATAGAGCCTAGGCCCTGAGTTCACACACACACACACACACACTCACACACACACACCACATGCATGCAAAATCAGAGATTTCTACAGTGCAATCTTTGGGTATTCTCCACGTTTTCCCCACTAAGCCTCACGGGGGTTGACCTAGGTGTTGGATGCATACAAAACCACCTGGCATCTTTAATTTTGGGAAACAGTATGGCTAGAAGGTCAGCCTTCCCCATCCCAGCTACTTGATTGGGTTGTGGTCTATCCAGGCCCTTTGGGGCTCCTTATACAGACTCGCCAAGATTCCTTCAAAAGGCATCACATGCTGGGCACTCGTGGCTCATACCTGTCATCCTAGATACTCAGGAAGCTGAGATCTGGAGGATTATGGTGCCAAGCGAGCCTGGACAGGAAGGTGTGTGAGACTCTTATCCTCGATGAATTATCAGAAAAAAAGAAGTGTCGCTGTGGCTCAATTGGCAGAGTTCCAGACTTGAGAAAAATAGCTCAGGGACAGTGCTCACAACCAACAACAACAAGGAGAGGCATTGCATGTTGGCTTTGGGATTGATATGGGTCAAATATAATTGGAATTTTCAAGTGCTCCAAGACAAAGCAGTACCTCCTTTAGTCCTGTGTTACTCTATCTCATCTCACACTCTGGCCTTGGCCATGCTTTGGTTAGCATGACTCTGGCTTGACAGGAGGGCTCCAAGGAGGAAGATCTCAGAGCAATCATCCCCACCACATCCTTCTGCCCTGCTCGCTCTGTTGCTTCTGCTCTTTGCTACAGAGCATCTTCTTGGAATCCATACATGAGGTCATGGCCACCAACATTATGGTGAGTGTGAGTCTGGCCTAACTCAGAGCAGTCAGAGATGGAAGTTGGTCTGGGACTAGGAGCTTCTACCCTGTGTGTGGACTGAGGCCAGGGCCTACATTTATTCATCCTGAGCATTGAAGAGGTGATGAGAAAGTGTAGAATCCACATTGAGTCAGTTAAGTTTGGAATCTAGAGGATCACTTGTGTGAGATAGGCTGTGGTGTCAGGGGGCCACTGTTCTTGGTACTCCTCTCTCGAGACTCCCCCATCCCTCTCTCATCCCTCAATGGTAGAAGAGAAACTTCAATTAAGTGTGTCCAAGAGGGGGCAGGTGAGTATTTCTGTGTGAACCAGACTGTGCTTCATATTCATCCTAGCTCCTACTTCCTATTTTTCTGAGGAATGGCCATATGGGTTTGGGAGGGGGGGGGGGGAGGAATTATCCTAACTGAGAATGTGGCTCACTGCTAGATGGTCGCCTAGCATGACTGACACCCTGAGTTCAATTCCATATAGAAAAAGCTGGAAGGGGAGGTGGGGTTCAACTGGTAGAGTGCCAGCCTTGACCAAAAGAGATCAGGGACAGTGGCTAGGCCCTGAGCTCAAGCCCCAGGACTGGAAGAACAAATCTTTGTTGGAGGCTTTTCTTCCCTTTGAAAACAATTTATTCTTTGTGATAAGCATAACATGAGCCTCTTCTCTGGCCACCAATGGGCCATTAGATGTCCCTTGAATTTGGACCGCTTCCTGGCAGCCTCTGCCCTACCTGGCCCATAGTTTACCCCCATCTTGTGGCAGATGGAGGCCTGAGAGAAGGCCACCTGCCACCTAATTCTGGTGGTTGCCGAGGCTTTTGAGAGTCAGCATGTCACATAGAGAGTTATCATCCACATCAGTCTACAGAAGAAAGGGAAGGAGTCATCCTTGCCTGAGACCTCAAGCTGTAGGCGGCTCTGGATGTGAGGCATCTGCCACAGGATGTGCTCCATGGGGGAGTCATCTATGGGGTTGGAACCCCGACCTCTCCTCTGGCAGTTTCCAAGCTGACTTGAAGTTACAATTCTTCAAAACCTTTCTGCTCCTCCCTCATTTCGCCCACCCCAGAGCCTGAGGCATCTGAAGCAGTGGTGGTGGGGGCAGGAGCTCAGCCTGTGCTTGCTTCTGGAGCCGCTATCCGTGCCTTCCCCTGCGAGGACCCACAGCAGTTCCTGCAGCTCTCTCTTCTTCTTCATCTTCTCCTGGGAGAGCCAGCACACATACTCGGCTTTCTCCTGACACAGCTCATCCAGGACAAACATCTGCTCTTTACATGCCATGAAGGACTCCTCGATGGTGCGGATGTGTGCCGACAGCTGGCTACATTGATGGTGGAGCTCATCCACTGGACTCTGGAAGTCCACCTCATCAGACAGGTCCTGGATGAAGCAGATTTTCTTCTCGGATGCACGTGTCCCACTTGCCATCCCCACGCCAGCTGTGATGGCAGCTCACAGTGCAGGGGGCCTGTGGCTCCAGCTCTGTCTGGCACTGAGCTGCAGGTGGGCTGGACACCTGCAGTAAGGCCGCTGCCCCTGCAGCAGAAGATTTCCCCTGTGGATCTCAGCCTCTGAGAGGGCTTGCAGATCCATGTCCCTCTAGGTCTGGGGCATGTCTCAATCCTCTGGGATGGTCATGTCGGGGGGAGTAACCTCCTCTCCTTTTCTTCCCCAGGACTCACACTTTCCACTTCCCCAGGGAAAGCCAGGAAGCTCAGCTGGACTTGGAGGCACTCCTCCTATGGTCTGGTCACTTCCAGGCACTTGAGAGTGTACCGCCACTTTGGGGGCACCACCTGGCCCCCCCAGTTGTTCGGGCCCTACACTTGCTTCAGCAGCTCCAGCAGCTGGGTCTGCCTCTGCAGGTGCTGCTTCAGGGCCTCCTTCTCAGAGTTCAGCCGCTCATTGGAGGTAATGTGCTGCTCACAGGTGTCTCTGAGCACCTGCAGCTGGGCCAGGGACTGATCCTGCTGCTCCTGCAGCTCCCATGATGCTTGGCCCTGTCTCTCTCTCTCTCTCTCCCTAACTCTTTCTCCCTCTCTCTCTCTCTCTCTATCTCTCTCTTTCTCTCTCCCTCTCTCAGCCACCTCTTTCCATTCTTCTATCTTCTCCTCTGAATGGTCTAGGTTTCCCACAGTTCTTTCTTCACCTGTTGCTCTGAGTCCAGGATGCTGGTGAGCGCCTCCTTCTCACCGCTCGCCTTGTGGAGAGTGTTCCACAGCAGGGCCAGCTCTTCCTCTGTCTATGGGTCACACACAAACACATGCACCTTGTGGGGTCTAGGGTATCTCCTGCAGATCCTTGACCTTATCCTCCAGTCTCTGCAGTTGCTCCTGCTGCTCTGTGTTCTGGAGACAGAGCTTCTGGTTTTCCTGGACTTGGATGTGAAGTTGTTGCTCCAGTTTTTTCAACGCCATCTGTGTGCCGTAGGCCTAGGCCTGGAACTGCAGCTCCACCTGAGATGGTCCTGCGGTGGGCCATGGCTCTGTCAGCTTCGTTCTCAGTTCCCCCAGCTCATTATCCAGCACCTGCCTCGTCCTTCTCTCCTCCTCTATCATTTGGTTCACCTGCTCGTTCAGCCACTGAATCGTCTCTTTCCATGCGGACCTCTCAATGCTCAGGTCCTCTGTGAACGTGTCTCTCACCAGAATTGCTGAGGTCACCATCCAGCTCAGGTTGTCCAGTAGTCTCTTCAGTAACTCATGCGCCACCAGCACTAGTTGGAACTTGCAGATTCTGTTCTTCTGGTGCTGTTCTCTGTCCAGAGCACTTCCAGCTTCTCCTGCAACTCTGTGTTCACTTGCTGCAGGTCATCGAAACTTCTGGTCTTTTCCTCAAGCTGAAGGGTCACATCATTCAGCCGTTCAAAGAACATTTCAGTCTCCTTCTGTGCAGCAGTGTCCGTAGAAGCCACCATATGCAGCTCTGCTACACACCACTCTGCAGCCTGCAGGTGGCTGGTAAGAGCTTCGTGCTACCATTATTTATCATTGGCCACCTGCTTCACTTGGGCTGGTGCAGATTGTAAATCTCTTTCTGGTGAAACCAACCTCTGTATGGGTGACTTGTGGATCTCTAGCTCTGTTTGTGGTGCTTTATGTAACTGGGCTATCTTCTCCCTTTCTTTCTCTAGTCGATCCTGCAGGTCTGTCTTCTCCTGCTTCAGTGGTGGAATCTTGGCACTGAGTGCCTGGTTTCTTCTTTTGCTGCAGTCCAGGGTGAGCACCACGTGTCACTAGCACATCTGCAGATCCTTGATGGTATCAGGACCCTTGAAACTATGGCCCCTGGTGGCTGTGCCTGTGTCCAAAGGCAGGGGAGGCCCACGGTCTGCATCACATTTGGCCAGACCCTCTGTTGAATCATGCTCCCCAGTGGTGTTTGTCTTGGGGATCCCTCCCTTTTCTGTGTTCTTTTTTTTCTCGAATGTTGCAGGTCTGATGGGAGGATTCCTTTGCTGCTGCTCTGGAAGTAGTTTCTTGCCTGTAGCTCTTTCATGGAGTCCTGTTGTTTCAGACATCTGACCACTGGGATGGGAAAGATGGGCTGGCCATGTTCCCAGGCTCTGGGAAATCCTCTATTCTCCCACTCACTGATTAGGATGTCAATTTTCTATTCTCCTCCAAAGTCTCCTCGAGTCTCCTGCTCACCACTCAGCCACCTCTACCTTCCTCAACTGCTGGTGGTAGTGTCAAACACCAAATGGAATCCTGGTGCTGAGCATCATGGAATGTGGGTGTGGCCACCATTCTTGTATCCCATTGGACAGAAAGAAACGTGAAAGAATGGGGGTGTGGCCAGAATCCTGTGATGCAGGCAGCATGGATGGATTCAAGATGACAGCGGCTCCCCCAGCCCCTTTCCAAGGGAACTTTGTCCAATCCAATTGGGGACAAGAGGGTGACCTGTTTTAGCTTGATGGCTGCACATATTGTTTTGTATGTCTGTTTGTTGCCAGTCCTGAACCTGAATTCAGGATCTGGGCACAGTCCATGAGCTGCTTTTGCTTAAGGCTAGCCCTCTACCACTGTAGCCATATGGCTCTACTTCTGGCTTTGCTGGCACTGAAGGTGGAAAGGAGTCTCAAGGACTTTCCTGCCTAGGGTGACTTTGACTATGATCCTCCTATCACAGCCTTGTAAGTATCAAGGAGGACTGCTGTGAGCCACTGGTGACTGCCTAATCACTGGTCTTGCTGATGTTCTTGGACAGACAGGTGAGTTCCCTATCCTCAGGTTTAAGTGGTGGGAGATGGAGCCTATAGTTCGAATCCTGGTCCTGCCATCACCAAATGGGAGAAGATCCTAAATAACTCATTCGTATCCGTATGAATGCCAGTGGAATGTGATGTATGTCATGATTGAATGGGCCGTTCTTGAATGATTCTAGGATATAATTATACACAATTATATTATAAGACACTGATCAATTTTAATTAATACTTCACGAATCATTTAAACAATCACATTCATTAAATGGAGGCATAATGATATACCTAAGAATTGGGCATCACATAGTATAGAAATGCCATTTTTCTGCCAAGACATTCTTTAGTTAATTGGTATATACCATTTTCTGAATGTAGTTTGGTATATGAAACTAGGATATATTATACCTGACCTGATAATCAATTATTCAGTTTTTATCAGAAATGCTTATATCCAAATGTAGAGGGTAATCCAAATTATGTATATTTGAAGACAATGCTTGGTTAGTCCTCTTCTCACATTACCCATTCCCTTCTTGAGAAAAATACACATTGTAAGGAAATGCTTAGAATGATTTGGAGAAATTGGTTGACTTCAAACCAGTGAGTTACTCTATGCTGAATTTTGTTTACTTTATATCCAGAAAAGCTGAATTCTTGCTTTATCATCTTCCTTAGGCTTTATACTCAGATTTAATCTCTGATAGGTGACAAATAAAGATATAAATATTTTTTAACAGTAGCAAAATTCAAGCTGAGGAATCTAGGTACAATGATACTCATGCAGATAGGCCTCATCAGTCATGAGACCATGATATCAAAATGTTAAACAATGCTTACTGGTGTCATGCTTATGAGATTTTGTGTATTATAAACAGTGGTTATTAGAATTTTTTGTAATCAACATCATTTCATGGGATAGGAACTGAAGTGAGACAATATACTCAGAACAAAATTTAACGAGGCATCCAAAATTAGTTACTAAGATATACATCATGTAACACAATGTTTTAAAAATGCAAGCTAAAGGAAATAATTAATGAAAAAAATAAACATTTACAATAAATACAGAATCAGTATGACTGATTTTACTTTTACCCCAGTTGCAATACGGCTTACATGATGATTTTTCTGGTTATATGTTTAGTTAGGTCTTGATATTTAGTTGGAGAAGTTCTTTCATATATTCATATGTCAGATCGAAGAGGAAATGAATTCCTTGCCAGAGTTAAAACCCATAATAATTTTACAGATGTAAACTGATACTTTGCCAAAGTTTCAAATCCGCACGAGTAACTTGGGATCTTTTTTGGATCTAAATAAATAGATATGCAATTTTGTCAGTACTAGAAAGATTTTGACCAACATTTATTAAACTACTATTTTCCAGAAACTACTTCTCTCTTTTCATGAGATTTTTAATTTCATTCATATCATGAGTTGATGTTTTCCTTTAGATAAGCTACATTCAGTCTTCTACAAAGTGTAATTTGGAATAGTTTAAAATTATTTACACTCATGTAAAATACTCAGATTCTACTATTTGCATATTTTTTCTTGTTAAATTAGTAGAAATTAGTTCTCAATACGGATACTTTTGGAGTTATTCATTACATTTCTGAATTTTTTAAGTATGTCATGATTTTGTTATTTTATTCTTTTAAATATGTGCAGATCTCACTCCGCATACAGTCACAATTGTTTTATACAATTTGATCCATTCAAGGGATTTGCTATATTAAGTTCATCTAGATGAATTTAATTACAAATTAACACAACCGTATTTCTGAGACACAGTTATCTTTATGGCTCTACGCCATGTTAACATGTGTTTGAAGTTTTTGTGCTTAAAAAAAAAACTGGGCACAACATGCTTTTGTTCCTGGGGGAGTTCTACTTTGTTAGTTGTTTTTCCAGTTGTGACTTCAACATATGTGTGCATTTTATTTCAATTGTTTTGTGTCTATATTTTGTTTCGTATAGCAGAAAGTACAAAAAGAATCAATGATTTAGAACTTTTCCAAATAGAATTCTAAGATAGACACTTGAAATTTTGTGACAACTGGGAATAGGCAGGTCTTCATACAGAGACATTGTTTGACATGATTTGAATTCTTCGTCCTTGCCGGGCACTGGTGGCTCACGCCTGTAATCCTAGCTACTCAGGAAAATCAAGGAGATCTGAGGATCACGGTTCAAAGCCAGCTCAGGCAGCAAAATCTGTGAGGCGCTTATCTCCAATAAACCACTAGAAAACCAAAAGTAGAGCTGGGGCTCAAGCGGTAGAGCACTCACCTTGAGCTGAAAAGCACAGGGACAGGGCTCTAGCCCAGAATTCAAGCCTCATGACTGACAAAAAAAATGATTGAATTCTTCGTCTTCTTGCCTCACTATTTCCAATAGTATTACTACAAAGTCATAAGTGGAAAGAAAATAATTTTCTCTGTATGAATTCAGAATTTTTGTTTCAATTGGGACACACTACACATTCATACTTCATTTTAACTTGAAAATCTTCTTTCCTTCGTTTAAAATCACAGATGTGAATTTATCATGCTAAAATAGCAGCTACTAATTTATCTGAAATGATCCAAACTATTTTAACTTCATATTATATGTAATATAGAGTGTAATAATAATAATAAGTAATGTAGTATGTAATAATTGACGTTGGGGAAAGTCAATAACTGTGGATTTTTGTGAGATACTGAGTAATAGTAAAATTATGTATGATTCGATTAAAAAATTCACAGTTTCATCTAAAAATAAATCATACTTATAAACTAATGCTGAAAAAGTAAGATTGTTTATTGGAAAAAGAGAGAAGTTTCAATAAGCTTACTTTTTAAAAATTTTCTTAGATCTGGACTTTGTTGGCTCATGCCTGTAATCTTAGCTACCCAAAAGTCTGAGATCTGGGGATAGTGGTTCAAATTCAGCCTGGGCAGAAAAGTCTGTGAGACTCTTATCTCCAATATATTTCTTGAAAACTAGAAACGGCACTGTAGCTGAAGAGATACAGTGGTATCTTTCAGCAGAAGAGAGGAGGGACAGTGCCCAGGCCCAGAGTTAGAGTCCTACGACTGACAAAACAAGATTGACATGAATTTTACTTTATTAGTTTATGATTTTTTATTGTGAAAATACAAACAGGGGGTTTACAATTACATGAACAAGGTAATGAGTACATTTCTTTTCAAGCATTTTTGCCTCCTTGTTTCTCCTTCCCATTCCTTCATATCTCCCCTTCTACCACCCCACCAACCCCTCCGCACCAAAATTGTAAAGTTCATTTTCGACATAATATCTTGTACATGTCATTGTGGTAATTAGTCCACCTGTATAACAATTTGTTTTCCCCTTGCCATCCCCAAATTATACCAACATCAAAAACAGTGAAAACAGGGATTATACCGTGGGGGAGGGACATAAAAATCAACAAATAAATCATGTCATAATTATGGCAGAAACAATAGCAAGAACAGAAAACAATTTGAGTCCTTATCTTAGGATTCATTTCTCCTAACATCAACTTCTCTGACAGTTTCTGTTTGTCTCAGACATATACTAGTTATTGCAAATAAGGGAAACCATGGCACTTATGTTTCTTTGGGCCTGGATTACTTCACTTAATATAATTTTTTCCAAGACTTTCCATTTCCTAACAAATGGGGCAATGTCATTCTTTCTGATGGACTCATAGAATTCCATTGTGTATATAAACCACATTTTCTTGGTCCATTCATCTACTGAGGAGCATCTGGGTAGGGACTGTATCTGAGCTATGGTAAATAATGCTGCAATAAACATAGTTTTGTTGGTAGCTTTAGTATGGTATTGTTTGTAATCATTTGGTTAAATGCCCAAAAGTGTGAGTGCTGGGTCATCTGGGAGCTCTATGTAGTCTTTTGAGGAAGCTCCATATTGCTTTCCAAAGTGGTTGAACAAGTATACAGTCCCACCAATATCCCCACCAGCTTCTGTTGTTATTAGAGTTCTTGATTATAGCCATTCTAACTAGGGTGAGGTGGTATCTCAATGCTGTTTTGATCTGCATTTCTTTTATGGCTAGGGAGTTTGAGCATTTCTTCGTGTGTCTATTCCTTATCCTTATTTCCTCTTCATGGAAGTTTCCCTGTAAGTCATTAGCCCACTTATTTATTGGGGAGTTCTTTCTTTGAGGATTTGTTGTTGGGGGATATAATTTTTTGAGTTCCAGGTATATTTTAGATATAAGACCCTTGTCTGTTGTATGGCTAGTGAAGATCCTCTCCGAATCTGTGGGCTTTCTATTGATCTTGCTAGCTTTATCCTTTGCCAGGCAGAAGCTCTGCAATTTCATGAAATCCCATTTGTCCAACCTTTCTTTGATTTTTGGTGTTTCTGGGTCTTTATTAAGAAAATTTCGGTCTGTGCCAAGGAGACCTAGGGTTTCTCATATTCCATCCTGTAATGTTTTCAGGGTGTCTGCTTTGACTCGAGGTCTTTGATCCATTTGGAGTTGATTCTGGTGCAGGGTGATATATAAGGATCTAGCTTTAGTATTCTACAAGTGATTAACCAATTTTGCCAGCACCATTTACTGAACAGGCTCTCTTTCTTCCATGCTGTTTGTTTTTTAGTTACCTTATCGAAGATTAGGTGGCTATAGGTCTGTAGGTTCATTTCTGTGTTTTCAATTCCATTTCATTGGTCCTGAGGTCTGTTCTTGTGCCAATACCAAGCTGTTTTGATTACTATGGCTTTGTAGTAGAGTTTGGAATTTGGTAGTGATATTCCTCCAGCACTGTTCTTTCTGTTAAGGATCATTTTTGCTATTCAGGGTCTTCTATTGTTCTGTATGAATTTTTGGATTGCCTCTTCTGTTTTCTTGAAGAATGAGTTTGGAATATTGATAGGTATCACATTAGATTGGTAGATAGCATTGGGAAGTATTGCAATTAGCACGATGTTGATGCTTCCAATCCAGGAGCATGGGAGGTTTTTCCACTTTTTAAGTTCCGTTTTGACTTCCTTTTTCAGGTTTTTAAAGTTTTCATCATAAAGGTCCTTCACTCCTTTAAGTTAATTCCTAGGTATTTCATTTTTTGTGGGGCTATTATGAATGGAGTTGCTTTCCTGATTTCATCCACACTTCTCACTGTTGGCCTGCAGAAAAGCCATTGATTTTTGAGAGTTAATTTTATACTATGCTTCTTTGCCAAAGTTTTGAATCAGCATGAGTAATTTGGGAGTGGAGTCTCTGGGATTTTTTAAATACAAGACCATGTCTTCTGCAAAGAGGGAGTCTTTTACATCATCTTTCCGTATTTGGATCCCTTTTATGTTTGTATCGTGTCTTATTACTGTAGGTAGGCATTCTAATACTAAATTGAAGAGAAGTGGGGAGAGTGGACATCCTTGTCTCGTTCCTGAGTTAAGAGGAAATAGCTTTCGTTTTTCACCATTATAATGCTGGAAGTAGGTTTGTCATATACAGCCTTTATTGTATTGAGGTATGTTCTCTGGGTTCATAGTTTTTCCAGAGTCTTCATCATAAAGGGGTGTTGGAACTTGTGAAATTCTTTTTCTGTATCTATTGATATATCCATGGGGTTCTCATCATTGCTCTTGATGATGTGATGAATTATATTAACTGATTTGCATATATTGAACCAGCTTTGCATCCTGTTTGATCATGGTGTGTGATTTTTAGGATGAATTGTTGAAGGCCAAAATTTTGTTGAGAAGATTTGCATCAATGTTAATCAAAGAAATGGGTCTATAGTTCTCTTTCTTTGATGAGTCCCTGCCTGGTTTGGGATAACGGTTATGTTGGCATCATAGAATGAATTTGGTAGTGAACTTACTCTTTCAATTTTTTTGAATAGTTGGAGGAGGATTGGTGTGAGCCCTGCTTTGAATGCCTTGTACAATTCCACTGTAAATCCACCTGGTCCTGGGCTTTTCTTAGATATGAGGTCTCTTATTGCTGTTTCCATTTCTATGCTTGATATGGACATGTTAAGTTGATTTAAATCATTTTGGTTGAGTTTCAGCATGTCCATTTCTGCCAGGTCTCAAACTTATTAGCATAAAGTTTTGAGAAGTATTCCATTATAATGTTCTGATGGTGATGTTCCCATTCTCATCTCTGAGTTTGTTAATGTGGGTGTGTTCACTTCTTTTTCTGGTAAGATTTGCTAAGGGTCTGTCAATTTTGCTAATTTTTTCGAAGAACCAACTCTTTGTTTTGTTGATTATTTTTATGGTGTTTTTGGATGATAATTTAGTTAATTCTAATTTAATTTTAATTATTTATTTCTGTCTACTGGATTGGGGTTTATTTTGCTGATCTTTCTGAAGGAGGTTCAGATGTCTTATTAAATTGTTGGTTTCAGATCTCTCTAACTTGTTGATGTAAGAATTCAGAGCTATAAACTTGCCTCGGAGTACTGCCTTTGCTGTGTCCCAGAGGAGCTGGTAATTTGTGTATTCATTTTTGTTGAATAACATTAACATTTGCATTTCCTTTCTAAACTCTTCCATGACCCACTGGTGATTCAGCAGTGTGTTGTTCAGCTTCCATGTGTTACAGGACTGTCTTTGGGCGCTTTTCATGTTGAGTTCTAATTTTATTCGCTTAGATGCCATTTCTTGGCCATTGTCTTGTTAGTTTTCTATGTGTAGGATATCTTTAAGTACCTTTGTAGGTCTGGTTTTGTGGAGATATATTGTTCAATTTTTCTTTGCTATGAACAATTTTTATTTGATCTTCAGTTATGAAGGAGAGTTTAGCTGGGTACACTGTTCTTTGTGGTGGTTTTTCTTTAGGGCATGGCATACATCATTCCAGGCTCTTCTTGCTTTCATCATATCTGCTGAGAAATCTGAGGATATTCTAATTGGTTTCCCTGTATAGGTGATTGGTCTTTTCTCCTTGACAGCTTTAAGGATCTTTTCCTTGGTCTGAATTGATCTTGTGTGGATTATAATATGACGGTGACATGTCCTATTCTGTTCTGGTCTATTTGGGCTTCTGAAAGCATCTTTTATCTGAGTAGGCCATAGGCCTATCTTTTTGCATGTTTGGGAAGTTCTCTGCTAGGATTCTGTTAAATAAATTTTCTAGACCATTAACTTCTGTCTCTAGGTGCTCCTCTATATCCATTATCCTCAGATTAGGCCTTCTGATGGTGTCTTCCAAATATAGAATAGACCTATCATATTTCTTGGATTTATCTTGGATATTTGTATGTTATTTCTGTATAATATCTAGGCTGTCTTCAGTCCCTGAGATTTGATCTTCTGCCTGGTCTAACCTGTCAAGAATTTCTATTTGTTTTTAATTTCTTTTCCTTTTATCTGGTCGGCTTTGATAGCTTCAAATTCCCTGATGGAGCTTTGGTTTAGATCTTGTATGAGCTTTACTTCCTTAATTTGGTGTTCAGTGTTTATTCTCAGATCACTTAGCTGATTGGTTATGGTTTCCTTGGACTCCCATTCCTTCTGGCAGGATCTATTCTGCATTCCCTTTGTGGTCTCCCTGAATTGTTCCAGCTGTCTCTTTATAGATTTTTTGAATGCCTCTATTTCTCTCTGTCTATTCTGATCACGCTCTCACAATTCCTGTATTACTCTTTGATTAGTTTCCTCAAATTAAAGCAATTCCTGTAATTCTCTATGACGGTTCTCAGCCTGCTTATGCAATTCCTGTATTAATCTTTAAGTAGCTTCCTAATGCTCACAAGATTCTTGTAATACTATTTGGATTGCCTCCTCTTGGTCCCTATCACGCTCACACTGAGACCTTTGCAAATTTTCAATCATTTCATTCACCATGTTTACCAGTAGTGTTTGTAGAGCTGTTGGGGGAACTATTAATTATTATTACTATCATTAACTATTATTATTATTATCATTAACTATTCTCTCACATGATTATCATTAGTGGAAGTTCAGATACCTGGACTTGCCATTTTTCTTGTGTTTTTCCGGGTTGTTCTGCCCATTTGGTATGAAATTAACAGCAATTTTGTGCTTGAACACTATTTTAAGGTAAGCATCAGCTAGAGTCCTTCAGTTGCACAACCAAAATGGCTGCAGATACAATCTAGTTCAACAGATACAATCTATTCTATATCAAACAACCATGGATTAATGAGTTAAGAACAACGAGGAAGGATTTGGCAAACCAGAAATTATTAGCTTCAGGGAGAAATGCGGGGAAAAATAGGACTAGAGGGATGTGAATAGGTAAAATGAGACTAAATGTAATCAATTCCTAATCTCTGAGAGGGAAATGGATTGGACAGAATCATAGGAGAGAAATTTTTTAAAAAAAGAAAAAAATGGAAAAATTAAATTTAAATTTAGGAAATGAAACACTTAAAAATTATGTAAGTTTAAAGAAATGATATTGAGAGAAGAAAAGGATAGAATGAGAGGAGGGGAGGGATAGAAAGGAAACGTGAAAACTATAAAATAAAAATTTTAAAATTAGTTACTTGAAAATTATGTAGGTATAAAGAGATAATACTGCTATTATAAAAGTTAAGCCTAAGAGGTTGTGAACTGAGTAATAAATTTCTGGCTTAAGTATGTACATAATGGGGGAGAAGGCCTACCAATTGATGACAGGTATGTATCTGGAGTTGAGCAGAACAGCAATTAAGTCATGCAAAAAATAAAGAAAGAGAAAAAATGAAAATAATAAAAAAGGACCAAAAGGTCAAAGAGATTAAACACACACACACACATACACACACACACACACACACACACACACACACACACACACACACACACACACACACACATACACCAAAAATAAAAATTATGAGAAAATAAAGATCAACAGAAAACACTTAAAAAATAAAAATTAAAAAAATGTTTAAAAAAAGAGTTCTTTGGTTTAGGGTGTTTTTTTTGGAGGCGGAATGGGAAGAGCCTGTATCTCCCCTGTATCTATAACCAGTGTCTTGGTGGAGTCTCTGGTCTGCTTGTGGTGTTTGGTTTTCCTATGGCTTGATTGGTTTCTTAAATCAGTTTGGTCAGGCAGAAAATGCCCTGTGTTAGGCAGGGTTTTGTGATCCTCCTCCCAGGCTAGTTCAGTGAGAGGGAGATCTTTGAGTATCACAAAAGTGGGAGATGGCTGTTTCCTCTAGTTTGGAGATGCAGTGATGAGGCTAGGTTCTGGATAGGGTTGAAGCCTTTCATCAAACAGTAGCTTTTCCCTAAAGGGCTAGCTCCTGAGACACTCACAGAACCCAGCTTGGAGCCATTCTCAGGGTTTATGTTTACTTAATTTCAATTGTTGTCTAGGCTTCTGTATGGTGGGGCAGCCTCTGGCTCTGTCTACCCAGTGAAGAAAGTCTCTTCCCCGAGGACAAATTTCACTCTGCCTGGGCAGAGTGACTTTCCCTTGGTGGAACTGAGCCTGGCAGGACACTTCTAGTTCCTGTGACCTGCAAAATGACTCTCTTGTTTTTCTCCAAGGCCTGAGTCGGAGTTATCTGCTCAACCAGGCCTTTGTCAGTATCAAAGATGGAGACCTCCAGTAGTGGTGAGGGGAGGGGCGGCCTTCCCACATCTGCTCCCTGAGAAGGAGTGAGGAAGTCAGGGTTCTACTCACACCAGATTCTTTGTTCCTGGACCCTCTCTGGTCTGAAAACTGCAGGACGAAGATATCTGCTCCTCAGTTCTTGCTGGTGTTGAGTAGAATCTGCTAGTCTACTGTGTCTGGCTCCTTTGTCCTGGACTCTCTGTTGTAGGTATGGTGTCTATGGCCACCGCCACTGCCACCCCAGCCCTTGCAGCCGTGGCTACTGGCAAGTGCTCAGATCTCTTTCCTTGCCTGGATGTTCCCTCTCTGGCCATCCTCTTTGTACGGTGATGGCACACTTGGGTGTGATTCTCTAGCCTAGGACTGTTCACAGGAACACTAAAACTGCTTTCTATGCGAGCACTTATTTTGAATCCAACCTCTCCTCAGCAATCTTCTTCTGAAATCCCTTAACACATTATTATGACATGATATTGTGACATAACATTGACATTGTGATATCACTGTGCCATTCTGTTTTCACAAACCTATTATGACATCAACATGTTAGAAAAGTCATGGGTTTTAGGACTTCTAGCTCCTTCCTTGAATTCTTGTCCTCATTGTAAACTAGTAGCAATTGAAATCAGACATGTGATTGTAATATTACAAACTAGTAGTGACATCACTATTCCATGGGTGACCTCATTACCAATGTGATATCACAAAGCTATTGCAGCATCACATTGCCATTGTGACATCACAATCACATTGTGACATTTCAATCGGTTATGACCTCTTAGCACCTTTGAAAAATCATATGGCCTTTGTGACATCAAAGTTAAGTTGTTTACCCATATAATCATTGTGGTCTAACAATTAAGATCAATTATACCATTATATTACAAACCCTTGGAGGCAGGATCACCAGTGTGACATCATTAACCAGTCCTTTCCTCATAACTTTGACATGATGCCCTTGTGATACATAGGCCTTTGTGATCTCATAATGTTTTTGACTTCATATTTCAGGTATGATGTGTGATATTAGAAATGCACTCTACCATGAAAATTATGTCATCACTGTCAGATTTCATGAGCATTGTGTTACATTGTGATATCACATACCTGTTGGGAGTTCATCACATTTGGGCCAATGCATGAATTTGTAGATCTCACATTCCCATTCTGAATTCATATTCTCATTGGGAGTTAATGAAAATTGAAGTCCAGCATGCCATTGTGACATCAACAACCCAATTGTGACATCATAAACCTATTATGACCTCATCACCATTATGGAATCACCAACTAATTATTACATCAAAATATTATTATGACTTGATATTGTGACATCATATTGCCATCATTGTCCCATTCGGATTTGCAAACTGATTATGAGCTCATAAATTTTACAAATTTCATGGCCTTTGAGACTACTAACGTGAACTAGTATACGTATGATGCATAAAACACAAGACAATCCAATGAGGCACATTGAAAATAACTTTATTTACACTCGAAATGTGCCTTCATTTACCTTGTCCTGGGCTGTACACTCAGTGACAAGCCAACCCAAACACCAAATCTCAGACCTCCAATGGGCAGTCACTCATAGTTAATTGGTCTGCAAAGCACCAACTCCCCAAATTATCATCTCCAAAGTTCCAAACTTCAATAGGAAAGGCTTTGTCCTTTTGCCTTACTCCCTCCTTCTTTATAGACATTCCTTCATTTCCCTTTTTCCCTTGCATCACTTCCTTTTGCTCTTTAGGCCTCTCCACTTTCCACAGGCCTACACTCCTCTGGCCTGGTGGCCAATTGGCATACTTTCCCTCCTATTCTCCCTTAAATTCCTCTTCTCCCAAATCTTTCCCCTCCTACTGTCTCACCACTTCCTTTCTTGATTTTCTCCAATTCCATTTCTCTGACCATGCAGCGTATACATAGGTTGAACCCCTCCATCACTCCAGTGGGTCTCTTGCCTAACAGTATTCAACCATCACTTCACAAACTGCCCGTTCCCCAATCACTTCTTCACAGCTAATCATGTGAAGATGACATCCTACCCCTTCCAACAAGATACTCTGGCCCTTTGGTAGTATGTCCCATGCACTCCAGTGGGCCAGGATATAGGGCCTCATTGATAGTGCTGCTGATTATTAGGGCCCCGCTGCTTTACACACCCCCCACTGGTTTTCATGTCCAATCAAATCCTTGATTCCTTCTTACCAGATCCTAAAAATTCCCTTCTCTCCACCCAATGAACAGGCTTAAAATGCAAATTTAATAGAAAACAAGTAAATTATAGAAACACACTAGTTAGCAGTAGTTAACAGTAAGTCTTATCCTTAAGGGATCATCTGGGTGTCTCTGAACAGTTCATCTTGCAGCCTTCTCTGTATATTGGTCCTAGCACGACCAAGTATGGTCCTTGCCGCTTTGGTCCTAACTCAGGAGCATGATAAATTTTTACCCACACCAGCTGTCCAGGCAAGAAAGAGTGGGTGAAGTTTTTTTTTTTTTTTTGTATCTCCATTTCTTAGTTTACTTCACTTACTTGAGGTCTAGCTTTTGGAATTATTGCTGAAGGAGACTTGCTATAGAATAAACTACATTACTCTCGCCAAAGAAATTTGCCTTCCAATTGGATTTAATTTCTTATTTTATATTTGAACTTATCAGTTGCCATCCCTGTTTATTTTTTAAATTCCTTGTATTATTATTTTTAAGTAGTTGTAGAAAGAAGTTCCCATTCTACAAAACAGTATATGAATACAAGGTGTCTGACAACATTGTCACCCATCCCCCATAACCCTTCCCTTCTCACACGTTTTTGTCAAAATTGAAATAGGTGATTACATATATTTCATAATATTGTGGAATTGTGATACTTAAAGTCACAAACACATTTTAACCTTGACAAGGCAAATTATCATTATCATGGTCTAAAATTTGTTAATCCTATGAGCTTTGAAAATCCAAATTATTTTTCCCAACTCAAGTGATGTTTACATTTTTTCCCTTTTGCTTAGTGTAAGCTATTCCCTCTTTCCCTCTCATTCCTCCCTTCCCATCATTGTGTTTGGGTTACTTAGATATTTTTCTTCTATGTCCAGTGCAGCTGATGGACTACTTTGTTGTATGTTGTTCCATTTCCCACTTTTTCTGTTCCTCCTCCTGGCTTCCCTCCATTGCGTGCATATTTCTAACATCTACATAATTAAGAACATGGAGTCATTAATGGTGATACAACAAAAAGAGTGTCTGTCCTTTGTTTCTCGATCCTGTTTACTTTGTCATACCTTTTTGCATTTTGGCTTTAGAATCCACATATCAGGTAGATCCTGTGCCATTTGTCTCTTTGTTCTTGGCTTACCTCATACAAATAAATTGGTCTAGTCCCATCCATTTCCCTACAAATGCCATCATTTTGTCCTGTCTAATGGCTGCATAGTATTCCATTGTATATAGGTACCACAATTTTTTGATCCACTTATCAGTAGTGACTCATCTGGGTTGTTTCCAAATTTTGGCTATTGTGAACAGTGCTGCAATAATCATAAAGGAGTGTGTGTCTTTGTATACTGGTTCCTGTTGTTCTGAGTAGATGCCTAGGAGTGGTATGGCCAGTTCATAGGACAGGTCGATATTTAGCTTTCTGAGGTACCTCCATACTTCTTTCCAAGTGGTTGTATTAGTATACATTCCTACCAGCAATGCAGTAATGCTTCTCTTTCTTTGCATTCCTTCCAGCATTTGTCATTGGCTGAATTTAGGATGTGGGCCATTCTGACTGGGGTAAGATGGTATCTCAGAGTTGTTTTTATTTGCATTTCCTTTACAGCTAGGTATGATAGACATTTCCTCATGTGTTTCTTTGCCGTTTTTACCTCTTCTTCTGAGAAGTCTCTCTTTAGCTCCCTTGACCATTTCAAAATTGGTTTGTTAGGTTTGTAAAGGGTTAGTTTCTCGAGTTTACCGTATATAATTGATATTAAAGCCTTGTCTGATATATTGCTGGTAAATATTTTTCCCAATTATTTGGATTTCTTTCTAGATTGGTTGCTATTATTTATTTGTGCAGAAACTTTATTTTAAGGTAGTCCCATTTATCAAGTCATTCTCCAATTTGTTGTGACCCTGGGAATCTGTTCTGGAAGTTCCTGCATTTGCCTATAATTCCAAGTCTCTCTCATACTCGGTCCTGCAATAGTTTCAGAGTTTCGGGCTTGACGTTAAGATCTTTAATCCATTTTGCGTTTATGTTAGTGTATGGTGACAGGCTAGGGTCCACTTTTAGTTTTCTGCATGTGGCCAGTTTTCCCAGCACCAGTAGTTGAAGAGGTTATGATTCTTCCACCGTATGTCTTTGTCTCCTTTGTCAAATATCAACTAACTGTACCTATGTGGCTATATTTCTGGGTCCTCTAACCTGTCTCACTGATTTTTGGGTCTCTTTTTGTGCCGGTACCAAGCTGTCTTTGTGATTATGGCTCTATAATAGAGCTTGAAGTCCTGTATCATGATCCCTCCTGCATCCTTTCTTTTGCCTATAATTGTTTTGGCTGTGCTAGGTCTTTTGTTGTTTCATATGAACTTTTAGAATATTTTCTCTATTTCAGTAAAGCAAGCCATTGGAATTTTAATGGGAATTGCATTGAATATGTTTATTAATTTTGGCAGTATGGCCATTTTCACCAAAATTAATTCTGCCTATCCAGGAACATGAGAAGTCTTTCCATTTCCTGGTATCCTCTAAGATTCCTTTTTTTAGGCTTTTATAGTTTTCATGAAATAGACCCTTTACATCTTTGGTTAGGTTACTTCCTTAATACTTTTTTTTGAGGTTATTGTGAATGAGGTTGTTCCCTTGATATACATTTCTATTTGTACTTTGTTGGTTTACAGAAAGCCGACTGATTTTTGTGGGTTAATTTTGAATCCTGGTATTTGCCAATTTGGTTTATAAGCTCTAAGTGTTTGGGGATGGAGCTTTAGGGATCGTTAACTTATAAAATAATGCCATCTACAAAAAGAGAGAGTTTATATTCTTCATCTCCTATGTGGATCCCTTCAATGCATTTTTCTTGCCTTATTACTTTGGCTAAAAATTCCAGAACTATATTGAAGAGGAGTGGAGAGAGTGGGCATCCTTGCCTTGTTCCTGTTTTTAAGGGAATTGGTTTTAGTTTTTCCCTATAAAGCATAATATTGGCTTTTGATATGCCATGTAATGCTTTTATTGTCTTATGAAATGTTCCTTTTATTCCTATTTTTTCCAGAAATTTTAACATGAATGAGTGCTGAATTTTATCAAAATCCTTTTCCAAATCAATGGAGATAATCATGTGATTCTTGACCTTGGATCAATTTTACATTTTACAATGTAATCCAATTGATTGGATCAATTGGATTGATCCAAACCAATGGATTGATCAATATTACATTTATTGACTTACATATGTTAAATCATCCCTGCATCTCTGGGATGAAGCCTACTTGGTCATAATGTATGATTTTTTTATATGTTTCTGGATTCTTTTGGCTGCAATTTTTGGTAATTAATTGGCAAGAAGAGTCTCATTAACTTTCCTCTCCTGAAATGGCTTGACCCACGATCTATATCTCAGTCTCCTGAGTAGCTAGGATTTACAGGGGTTGAGCCACTGGTGGCATTGGGCTAGAAGCTTTTCTAAAGCAAGAGGTTTTCCCTGCGTTTGCCCTGAGTCCTCCATGCAAAGGCGTCATGAGGGAAAGGAGTTGTGAAAACAGGTTTCCAAACAGAGGAAATGGCTTTGGGTCCCTGGCGAAAAGAAAAGCTATTCTTCCCCTTGGACGCTATTCTGGGACCTCACCCTCTGCCTTGTGACTCATTTAAACGTTGACCTAGCCTTGAATATCCTGCCAGACTTTTCTGAAGCGATAAAACCTTCATACCATTCACACGACCTATATTACAACACACCTCAGGACCTTTGTCCATGCTATACTTTGTGCCTGAGGCTCTCTGCCTTGTAACCCATATTAGAACTACTGTGAAATCTTGGCACAGGGTATATCACTTCCTGGAGCAAGTCTTTCCTTCCTTTCTCCATCTTTTGTTTTTTTTTTTTAATATTGAGTTCCTAGAGATGGAATTTGTGCAGGCTGATTGGGAAATGCTCTATATTGGTGTGTGTGTGTGTGTGTGTGTGTGTGTGTGTGTGTGTGTGTGTGTGTGTGTATGTGTTTGTGTGTGTGTGTGTGTGTGTGTGTGCCAATCCTGGGGTTTGAATTCAGGGCCTGGATGCTATCGTATCCCTGAGGTTTTGTGCTACTTGAACCACTGTACTACTTGAACCACAGCTCTTCTTCTGGCTTTTTGGAATTTTAATTGGAGCAAATTTTCTTAAATTGACTTTCCTGCTTGCAATTAGGATCCTTATATCTCTTCCTCCTGAGTAGCTTACAGGGGTGAGCCACCAGCACTGCCCTCTACCCTACCTCTTACCTATAACCTCGGCCCTCCTCTGAGTCCCAGAAGAATATGTCTCACCAGGCTCAATTTTTTTTGTCAGTCTTGGTGCTTGAACTCAAAGCTCATACTTGGGAGGGACTCTAAACATGTGAAGACTGTGAAAAATGTTTCCATTTAATTATGTATCATGTTTCAACACTTAATACAATGTTAATGAAAAATGAGTCAATGCCCTAAATTATTGTGTACAATTTTATAATAGATGTGCAAAATATAATATTATGTGTATAATAATACTAAATACAAAAATCAATAAATGAATGAAAGAAAAATCAAATACAAAATCAATAATAAAATTCATAATATGAAATTAACATACATATATAAGTATATATCATGTATTACAATGTATAGAAATATTTCTTCCATTGCAGGGCCATCATTCAGGCCCTGGGAACTCTATCCTCAATTTCTTTTCCTCAAGGACAATGAGCTTCGCATTCACCCATGGTACAAAAGAGTTACCTGGACGGTGAGCTCAAAAAGTAGCAATGGCAGAAATACTGGCCCCAGTTCCAAGAAAGTGACTTAATTTTTTTAGTGGAAGCAGTTACGATTACTCAGTTCCATACTGAACATTAAAAAAAGCAGTGTAGAGTTTTGTACAGCTATTCAAACATCCTTCCCTTACCTCCAAAGTGCTTCTCTGAGAACTACATTGTTTTTCTTTTTTTTGTATGTTTTTATTGTAAAAATGTTCTACAGAAGGGTTACAGTTCCAGGAGCAAGGTAATGAGTACATTCCCTATTAAGCATTGTTTACTCCTCCTGTGTTTTCCCCCTACCATCCCTTCCCTCCCATCTCCACAACTACCTCCCCCTACTCAGAGGTCAGTGACTTATTTTTTCATTTTTGATTGGCATGGGGTTTGAACTCAAGTAATGGGAACTCTTCGCTCACATTTCTACAGAGTTACCAAGACCCTGAGTTCAATTCCCAGGCTAGAAACGAAAACTTGCAGAAAATCCAAACCAGGGAGCTTTATTTTTTTTAATTTAGTTAAATAATTGTACACACACACACACACACATATATGTGTGTGTGTGTGTGTGTGTGTGTGTGTGTGTGTGTGTATATCTATATAATATATATCTATATATCTACATCCATACCTATATCTATATGTATTGATTTTGGCCAAGCATGGGTCTTGAACACATGTCATGGAAATTCTACTTCACCTTGACTCTCCCTTGGCTGGGGTGCATTCTCTGGACCCATAGCCGATTCTGGGATCCTGGGATCCTGGGCCAAGAGGGCTTTCAGGAAGAAAAAATGGTTGGAAAGCACAAAAAGTGGCGAACTGTAGAGAGCTGGGATTTTATGAATTTTTTCTTTGGACAGTGACCATCCTGGGTCTGAAAGACAAAGCTGCAAAGTGGACCTGACCTGCCATTGCTGGTGGCTGGCGGGCTATCAATGAAGCCATAGGCCAACCTGTCAACATAGGCCCTGGGTTGAAATCGCAGTTCTGACATCAATCGCAGGAGATCACAAGAGACTATTCCTATGCATATGAATACTGATTGAAAGAGTAGTTTATACATCGGTCTTCTCTAAAGTTGGATGCAGTAATCCTAGAATGATGATTGAGCTTAATTAATAGTTTATTAAGCATGAAAAGAACAATATTCCTTCAATGGCGGTTTAATAAATACCTAAGAGTTGGTAGGAACATAGTGGGTGTCAATCTATCATACATAGATGGCTATGGAACTCTTTACAAATATATATATATTTATTTGTATACCTCCGTCTGCCTATCCATGTATCGCTGTTTTGGCCAAACCTGGGGGTCGATCTCAGAGACTGGGAACCACCTGATATCTTCATTGGCGAGAGGCTGCCAAGCTCAATCATGAATTGGGCCTGTTAGGCACTAAGTTCAGATCCTGGCATTGCCAGGCATGATGGAGAGCACATCTAACATCTAGAGGTTATGTGACAGGATGTAAACAATGTAATAAATGGTATAGATGTCATCAGAGTCAATAAAATAATTTCTAAATAAATGAATGACAGAAGAAATAAAATAAATAACCACACCAAACACAATATGGACTGAACATCTGTAAGGAAGTATAAATACTATCTTTAAAATATATATAAGGAGGGCTGGGAAGGTGGCACAGTGGTAGAGCTCTTGCCTTGCATGCATGAGGCCCTAGGCTCGATTCCTCAGCACCACATAAGCAGAAAAATAAGCCAACAGTGGTGCTGTGGCTCAAGTGGTAGAGCGCTAACCTTGAGATGATGAGCTGAGGGACAGCACCCAGGCCCAGAGTTTAGGCCCGCAAGTGGACCCCAAAAAATTATATAAGGAGTATCTTTTCCAAGCCTGAGGCTTGAATTCAGTCCCCCTATGCGGAGGGAATGGCGGGAGATCCTGAGGTACTCATTTCTGGCCTGGGAAGAGTCATGGAATGTGATCAATCTCATCCTTGAATGAATAGTTTTTGCATGGTGCAGGTAGGAAATGATAGGCAAGACTTATGGGGTATCGATTATTTGTAAAGAAGTTGATGAAGCATGACAATAATCATCATAGTCATGAAATGGACGCATCAGGAAAGAACCAAGAATCAGTAGTCACGCAGATTGGATTCTACAACAGGTTACCATCTCTCCTACTCTATACAAATATGTACTTATTTGCGTACTTCCTTCAGTTTATGAATGGATGACTGTTGTGCTCCCCGCTGTCCCCTCGGGGGGAGGTGGGGCCCAATCGCAGTTTCCAAAGGATGGTGTGCTCATGTGGACCCATTCGCCACTTAGTCCTGCTAGGCACCGAGTTCAGATTCCCCGCCCTGCCAAAAGATTCATCTTGATGTCAGAAGTCAAACATTGCACCTGTTTTCTTTCCTGTGCAAGTCCTGGATCTCAGCTAGGATGGACATTGCTTGGGCCACCCTATGGCCATGGGAATAAGTTGTTATTCATGTCAGCCCAGTTATACCTGTCATCATATTCTCAAAAAAATACACAATACACCCATGAATAGCATAAAAAAATAAAGAGAATAACTACACTCAATGCATGATGCAGTCCACATATGGATGTGAATATACATCCCATGTTTCAATGATCATTGAGGACTATTTTGGCCTCCCTGGGTCTCGATCTCAGTTCCTGGGAATGACCCAGCTCCTTAGTGGCTCACAGTCTGGTGTGATCACGTAGACCCATTGGGCAGTTGGGCTTCCTAGGCCCACAGTTCGAATCCCAGCACTGCCAAAAAAATCACCCTGATGTAAGAAGCCAGTCGTTGCACATGTTTTCCTACACTGTGCAAGTTCTGGGGCTCAGCTAGGAAGGAGAATGTATACACAACTCTATACTCATGGGAATAGGTTGTCATCCAGTTCTCCACAGTTATATCTGTCATCCTATACTCAAGGAAATACACAATACATCAATGAATAAAACACAAAACAAAGAGAATGACTACACCACACGCAAGATGCAGCCCACCCATGTTTGGAAATATATATCCACTGTTTAATTATGAATTTATTACTATATTGGCCCCCACCAGGGCTTCATCTCAGGTCCCAGGAATGGCCTAGTTCCTTAGAGGCTCACACCCTGGTGTGCTCACTTTGACCCATTCACCAATTGGGCCTGCTAGGCTTTGAATTCAAACTCCTGCACTACCAAAAGATTCATTCTGATGTGAGAAGCCTATGGTGGCACAGGTTTTCCTGTCCTGTGAATGTCCTGGGTTTCATTGAGGATGGAGAATGCTATATTGGCAACTCTTAGCCATGGGAAAAGGTTGTCATCCATGTCAGCACAGTTATATCTGTCACCCCACACGCAATAAAATACACAATACATCCATGACACAAAATAGAAAGAATAACTACACTGAATGCAAGATGCATACCACACCTGTAGGTAAAGAGAAATCCTATGTTTTAAAAATGTGGGCTTTTTATTTTGTCCAGTGCTGGGGCTTCAAATCAGGCCCTGCACCAGGCCTGACATTCTACTCTTCAAAGATGGTGAGCTTCCCCTTCTCCCAAGTGCAACAGAGTTACCCAGACCTGAGCTAAAATCCCAGCACTGACAAAAGATTCATACTGATGTCAGAAGACAGTCTTTGTGCCTTTCATCCTCTCCTGTGAAAGTCCTGGGTCTCAAATACGATACAGAATGCATAGACAACACTGTAACCTTGGGAATAGTTTGTCATCCATATCAGCACTGTTATATCTGTCAACATACTTATTAAAATACACAATATCTCCATGGATTAGAGACAAAATAAGGAGAATAATTGCACTGAACACAAGATGCTGTCTACACATGTATGTCAATTTAGATCTTATGTTTAAATTATGAATTTCTGACTATAGTGGACCACCCTGGGGATCAATGTCAGATTCTTGGGATGGCCACATTCCTTAGTTGCTCACAAGTTCGTATGATCACCTTGACTGATTGGCCAATTGGATTTGCTCTGCCCTGTTTTCAGATCCCAGAACTACCAATAAGTGGATCGTGGAGTAAGAAGGAGAGTGTGAAACTTTTTTTCCTTTTCTCTGAGAATGTTGGGGGTCAGGCATGATGGAGAACATTTCTACAAATCTAGGTTCTCTGTCATAGGTCATCATCAATGTAATAAACAGAATGTGTAAATAAATGAATAAAACAAAAGATACAAGGTACAACCACACCAAACATGTATGGACTGAACTTCTATAGGTAAGTATAAATCCTATCTTTACAATATATAGAAATAGTATGTTTCCAAGGCTGGGTCTTGAATTCAGGACTAGTGAACAGGCCTGATTTTTTTATGTTCATGAAAGGTGATCTTCCCTTTTATCCACATTGCTGCAGATTTACCCAGATCCTGAGTTCAAATCCAAAGCCTGTAAGAATAAACTGTGTGAATTGCAAGCCAGGGAGCTAATTTTCTTTTCTCAGCATGGGGCTTGAACTCAGGTTGTGGCAATTCTGCCTCCGCTTAGATCACCCTAAGATGGTGTGCAGCCACTGGACACACAGATGATTCTGGGATCCTACACCCCCACGTGTTGCAGGAAAAACAATGCACAGAAAAAATGTGGCCTTTTATGTTTTCTTCCTTTGCATAGTGACCCTTCTGGGTCTGAATGACACTGTTGCAAAGGGTACTTCACCTTGCATTGCTGAAGGCTGGCAGACTATCAGGGAAGCCATAGGCCCACGAGGCAACATAGGCCCTCATTTTGAATCCCCGTACTGACACCAACCAATGGCAGGAGGTACAAAGAAACTGGCTCCCATCCAAAGGAATAACACTGGAATTTTGTCAATGTCACAGTTGAATGAGTTGATCGTAAATGATGATCCTATAAAATTAAACAGCATCATTTCAGAAGGCTTGTTGATTTTATTTAATATTTATGAAGCATTAAAAGAATATTCTTACTTACAGGAACACAATAATTTCAGGACACTGAGTGCTTTCATTAATATTTTAAGGATGAAAACAATAACATTAATTACATGGACACATAATAAATACCCAGGAATTGGTAGGAATATAGTCTATATAACTGAATAATGTATAGACATCTCTGGCACTCTATAAACATATATGTATGTATGTATATATATATATATATATATATATATATATATATATTAGCATACTTCCATCTGCATGTCAATCTGTTCTTCTTTGGTTAACCCCTGGGGCTCGTTCTCAGGTCCTGGGAACAACCTGTCACCTCAATTTCCCCCAGGATGGCATGTTTGCATTCACTCATTCATGAATTTGGCCTTGTAGGCCATGAGTTCAGATGTCAGTGCTCCCAAACAATGAATCGTGGAGTAAGAAGCTGATGGTGACACATGGTTTCCTTTTCTGTGAATATTCTGTGTGTCAGGTATGAAGTGGAATACATATGTAGACTTATATCCTATGTAGTCAATGTTCTATGTGCTATAATAGTCAATACAATAAATGGTCAATACATGAATAAAACAAAAAATAAAATAACTACACTGAATGCAATATGGAGTCAACATATATATAAAAATATAAAACATATATGTAAATTGTACATGAATAGGGGGTTTTCTAGTGCTGGTGATCAATTTCAGGCCTAAGGAACAGACTTGAATTTCTTAACTTTAAGGAGGCAAGCTTCCTCTTCCCACACAGTGCAACAGAGTTACTCAGATTATGAGTTCCAATCCCAGTCCTGGTAGAAAAAAACATCACCTTCATAGTATTTGAGGCCCAATTCTTAGGTATTTCATTATGCCTCCATTTGATGAAAGTGATTGCTTAAATGTTTAATAAAATATTAACTAAAATCAATCAGTGTCGTGTAATATAATTGTGTATAATTTTATCCTAGAATCATTCAAGAACTGTTCATTCAATCATGACTTACATCACATTCCGTTGGTAATCATATGGACAGGAAGAATTTTCTTAGGATCTCCTACCATTTGGAGGTGGCATGACCAGGATTCAAATTGTGGGCTCCAGCTCCCGCCACTTCAACCAGAGGATAGGGAACTGACCAGTCTGTCCAAGAACGTCAACAAGACCAAGGATTAGGCAGGCACCAGTCGCTCTCAGCAGTCCTCCTTGATACTTACAAGGCTGTGATAGGAGGATCCTGGTCAAAGTCACCCTAAGCAGGAAAATTCTTGAGAACCCTGTCCAACTTCAGTGCCAACAAAGCCAGAAGCCTTGTGGCTCTAGTGTAGAAGACCAGCCTTGAGCAAAAGCAGCTCATGAACTGTGCCCAGATCCTGAGTTCAAAGTCTGAGACTGACAACAAACAGAACTACACAACAATCTGTGTAGCCATCCAGTTAAAGCAGGTTACCCTCTTGTCTCCAACTGAATTGGAGAGAATTCCCTGGGAAAAGGGCTGGGAGAATCGCTGTCATCTTGACTCCGCCCATGCTGCTTGCTTCACAGGATTGTGGGCAAACCCCCATTCTTTCATGCTTCTTTCTGACCAATGGGATACAAGAATGGTGGCCACGCCCACATTCCATGCTGCCAGGTACCACTGGGATTCCCTATGTTAGTTTACACCACTACCAGCATTTGAGGAAGATAGAGATTGCTGAGAGGTGAGGAAGGGACTCGAGGCCACCTGGCCCCTCCCCTCCCTTCACACAGTGCCAGGTTTCAAACCACAATCAATGTCGTGCTGCCAGCCGGCCTAAATCATCGACCTGGTCCTTGCCACTAGTCTTCTGCTCTGGGCCCATATGTCCACAATGCTGCTGCCATCGAGGCTGGCACAATTGGAGCAGCTGTCAACAGCTTCTCCCAGCAGCACAGGTGAGTTTCCGCCCCAACAACAACCTACCCTGGGTCACACACCCCTCTGGGGGCACCATGACCCCCCCTGCTTGTTTCCTCTCCCCGGCTCTGATGAGCCACCTTTTTGTCTTGAGGATTTCTAAGATAGAAACTAAAAATATGCTCTGGCTGGGCTGGATCGCAGTCCTCCTGTGAAAGGTATGCTCCACCAGGCCTGGTCCTCTGTAGTTGGGATGGTAGACATGTGGTATCATGCTCAGTCATCGGTTTAGATAGATTATCCCAAACTCAGTCCATAGCAGCGGATTCTTGACCACACCTGAAGCTCTTGGTAGGGCCTCAACCATTGGACCTCAGTCTCCTCACAGGACAGTAGTGAGGAAACAAGGGCTTTATACAGAGCGATCTCTGGAAAATGGCTAGACAGAGAGGGAGCAGCCTTCAGATAAGTTTTTGGCAATTCTGTGAGCATATGACAGGAAGATACCAGAAAGGGCTCAGGTGGGGCCTGTTATTAATCATGCAACAGGTGCGGGATTATGAACCGAAATATAGCTCTCTTTCATTATTACCCTATCCCAATGAGGAAGGGGATCCTTCACTTTGTTCAGTTTTGCATCTGGGGAAACCGAGGCACAGAGAAACCACGTGACCTAATTATGACCTCAAGTTCACAGGAAGCTTGGCCTGACTTCTCTACCAAGCTCCCTAGGACAATGGGTGCTATTCAGTCCACTTCTTGTGGTGGGAAGTCCACTTCTTTTCAGTCGTGGGTCTTGAACTCTAGGATTGGGCACTGTTCCGGAGCTCCTCAGCTCAAGGCTAGCACTTTATAACTTGAGCCCAGAGTGCCACTTCCAGTTTTCTGGTGGTTCTTAGGAGATAAGATTCTCAAAGACATTCCTGCCTGAGCTGTCTATGAACAATGAGCCTCATATCTCAGCCTCCAGTGTAGTTAGGATTAGAGTTTTATGCCACTGATTCTCTCTCTCTCTCTCTCTCTATCTCTCTCTCTCTCTCTCTCTCTCTCTCTCTCTCTCTCTCTCTCTGTCACTGTCACTCTCAGGAACTGGTAGAATGGGTGCTGTAGGAGGTGGGCCAACCTCCCCAGGTTGCTGGAACCCAAGATGGCCCACTCATTCTGGAGGTGGTCTGTGGGTCAGGAGCTGTCTCATTCAGCATATTGATACATCTCCATGAGATAAGCCCTCTGTGCCCTTGCAAGACTGTGAGGGTTATTCATTTTCCATCTAGCCTTACTGGATTTATTGTATTCTTTTCTACATTATTTTCTAGCACCTGGCCAATATTATGGTACATAGTTACTGAATGAAAATATAATGTCAAATTAAGAAAGTCATTTAGGGATCTAGGAATGTGGCTTCATGATATGGTGATTGCCTAGCATGCATAAAAGCCTGAATTCAATTCCTCAGTACCACTTAAAAAGAAAAACACTGGAAATGGTGCTGTGCCTCAAGTGGTACAGTGATATCCTTGAGAAAAAAGCAAAAAAAAAAAAAAACCAAAACAAAACCAAACCAAAAAACATTCAATTAGTAAATGCAAAATAAAAAACCCATACTTGGAATATATAATTGCTCCTGTCATACTGACACCTGACAATAGTCCCTAATTCATGTACTTTTACTTGTATTAGGATATTGTGTTGAAACAAAGTTTTGTTCATTAGGTCACAGCAATTAATGTCATGAATGTGCTTAGATGTCAGGTGAAGATTAATTCTGGAAATTCAAAGATTCCAGGTTTTTGAATGGTCACTGCCAATCACAATGAGAAGGGTAGTCTAAGTGAGATGTGGAAATCTTTTTGGTTATTCATGGCCCCAAAATGGCAGAGGCAAATTAACAGTTGTGACAGAAGAGAAGGAATAACTCCAAAGTTAAGTAATAAGTGATAGTAACTAAGTTATACCAGAAACTTTTTTAGAGAACCATTTTTGGTTATTGAACAAATAGTTATCAACTAGCCTTATACCTCATTACCTTTATCATTCTAAATCTCTTAGGCTACTTCTTAATCTCTGTGTAATAAATGTATGTCCTTCTGTGCTGTTTTATCTTACCTTAACTTCTTTGCTTTTTAAAAATCTCAGTCTTTCTATATTTCTCTATGAACATTTCCTGATATTAAATAAACCTACACAGATGGCAGAGAATGATTATTGAGGGTCCCATAGCTCATGAGTTATTAATGAAACAACGTGGAAAAGGAGGACATATTTATTGTTACCTCAAATTTTCTGAAAAGCTCCAATGCCATCATTTGATTCAAATTTCCATTATTTGTCTACATAGTGTCATTCAGTGCACATAAACGCAAATATGAGCTGCGTGCTGGTGGATCACACCTGGAATCCTAGCTATTCAGGAGACCAGAGGATTGTGGTTCAAAGCTAGCCTGTTCAGGAATGTCCATGAGACTCTTATCTTCCATTAACCACCAGAAACCCGGAAGTGGTGCTGTAGCTTAAGCAGTAGAGCACTCAACTTGAGCTGAAGAGTTGAGGGAGTGTGCCCAGGATCAGATTTCAAGCCCCACAACCAACAAAAAATGCAAATATTACCTTAAGTTTTCCCAAAAAGAAGGACAAGATCAATAATCTTCTCAAGGAGAAAAAATAATTTCAAAATGATTCAGTGCACCTACTTATGCTGAGTTATTTAAGTTATGGCTTCTTTGCTAGATATATTCTCTTCCTTTATAAATAGTCAAATATTAGCTTTACAATAAGCTTCATCTAATATTTCTTGTTTCAAAAGAGAAGTCTATACAGTTGATGTCACTTAGCTTTCTTACTTTCTTAATTCAAAGCCAAACCAGGCAGGAGAGTCTGGCAAACTCCTATCACAAATTGAACACCAAAAAACCAGAAGTGGAGTTTTGGCTCAAGCAGTAGAGTACTACCTTTGGGGGCAGGTGGGCAGGAAAGACAACTGTTCAGGGACAGGATCCACCCTCTGGGTTCAAGACCCAGAACGAGCACAAACTAAACAAACAAGCAAACAAAAATCCCAGATAGTTCTTTGGGACCCTCCTTAAAGGTGTACTGGTCAGAGAAGAGGCTTCTTTTGCTGATCATATTGACTGGATCCTGCTTTTTTGGAATCCTTATTGCTCTGGAGAACTCAGTAGCAGAACAAAGGAATTGATAACTGACTCCTGCATCAAGAGAATCATCTCAGGCGTGAAATATCCATCCATAAGACACTTTAAAACCTCCATGTCTTTGTTCCTTTAGAGGAGAACACTTTTAAAACAACGTTACTTCCTTTTGTTCTATGCTGGCCCTCAAATGGTACATTATTTCTTTTTATAACACTATGAACTAGAAGTTTACAGAAAAAATTTATATGAGTAA
Source organism: Dipodomys spectabilis (assembly GCF_019054845.1). Classification (NCBI taxonomy): domain Eukaryota; kingdom Metazoa; phylum Chordata; class Mammalia; order Rodentia; family Heteromyidae; genus Dipodomys; species Dipodomys spectabilis. The sequence continues at coordinate 13,838,233 of NW_024870978.1, read as the reverse complement.
AGAACACACTCGAAAAAGCCGGGGACAGAGTTTCCTTCAAGCCTTGGGATACTTTTCTTGTACAGTAAAAAGGAAAGCACAAGGTAACTTGAACTTTGTTTTTCCTCTATGTTCCATTCCTCTCTTCGGGTCAGTTTCCACATCCAGTAACATTTACTTCCAGTAACAATCGATGGTGCTGCTTGAAGTTTAATGAATGTTTTCTGGCTTCACTGCAATAACACTAGAACACCTATGGACCTGAGGTAACACGTGTTTCAGAGACAACTTAGTAAAGAGAAAATATGAAATTTATATTGCTTATAAATACATTATACATGAGTACATTGAGTTCAAACTTTGTAAGTTCTCTGTAAATTAAGGCGAATTTTAAATGAGAAGAAGGTTTTCAGAACATTCTTTTTGTGAGTGTACGTGCTGTTCATTATTTCCCAAGTGTACATGAGCAAACAGTAAGGGAAACAATAGCAATAATAGGAGAAAGAGAAGTTCTGTGTTTAAGTGTAAGGGTTCAATACACTATAGAAGATTCTACAAATAAGACAACATTGAAACAATAAGGCCAAGTCCAGTATGTAGATTTATGGGAGTGATATACAGAAAGCAAGACACCTACGTGGAACAAGAAGTATGAGGCCACTGCCATTCTAAATCATGCTTGCTAATCATGCAACTTTGTAGAAAGTAGAATGGAAGAATAATTCTGTTTCCAAGGCAAGTCGGATATAAGAGCATGGATTTAGCTGGAAAAATGTCCATCTTGTGAGAGCAGGGGTTATGCTAGCAATGAACTGGTGGCTAAGATCACATTTCTTTTTTTTCTTTAAAACACACACACATACACACAGACACACAGACACAGACACACACACACACACACACACACATACATATATATATACATATATATATACATATATATACATATATATATACATATATATATACATATATATATATATATATATATTTGTTGGCGGTGGTCTTGGCACTTTAACTCTGGGCCTGTGAGCTGTGTCTCTGCTATTCTGCTCAAGATAATGCTCTACCACTTAATCCACAGTGCCATTTCCACTTTTCTTTTAGTTTATTCGAGAAAAGAGTCTCTGGACTTTCCTACCTGGGCTGGCTTTGAACCTCAATCCTCATATCTCAGCATGAAGATATGTAATGTGTCTGTTCATCTATCTTTATAAGAATTCTTTAGTTAGGGGCTGGAGAGGTGGCTCAGTGGTAGAGCGCTTGCCTCACATGCATGAGGCCCTTGGTTTGATTCCTCAGCACCACTTAAGCAAAAAAGAAAAAAGCCGAAATTGGCGCGGTGACTCAAGTGGTAGAGTGCTATCCTTGAGATGAAGAGCTGAGGGACAGAGCCCAAGGACAGTGTTCAGGCGCCATGACCAGACCCCCCACCAAAACAAAAAGAAAAAGAATTCTTGAGATAAAAATCTGGGCTACAGCTTAGACGTTACCCTCACAAAAATGTTTGTAGTTTAAAAGTTGATACTCCTGGAGAAATAAAACCTAAGAATTTGAAGGAGTCTGGGAAGTTCAATTTGCATCCAGCCTGGGCATAACACTCTTTGCAACAGTATATAAAATTAAGCAGTCCAAATCTGGATTGGAAGAATGGCTCAAGTGATGGAATACCAGTCATGAGCAAGATTGCTGAATAAGAGCTTGAGGCTTTTGCATATATACATACAAACATACACATACACCCAGAGGCACTTATATGTGCACACACAAATACACAAATGAAACAACTCTCAGAATGTATAGAAAAGTTAGAAAACAATAAATATATGTCCTGAATAAGACTAGAATCAAGTGATAATTTTTAATATTAGAAAGTCCGCAAATGAACTTCCTTCAAATAAGTTTGAGAATATTACATTGGTAGGGATCAGAGATAGTAAGAGAGTCAATAATCATTATTAAAGGGATAGGATCCATGGAGGAATGAATCAGAGATCCCGCAGGGGCGTCTGAAAATGTTCATATCCTGTATCAAATGTTAGAACATCTTTGAAAATTGTAGATAAAGTCAAAGTAGTCATTCTGGTGTATAATATCACTGGAGAAGTTCGGAATTGGTAGTCTGTATCTAGATTAAATAAAACAAGAAACTATTGCAGGACAATGTGATACAAGCCTAGAATTCTAGCACTGAGATTAAGACAGGAGATTAGAGAATGGAATTACATAGTTATACCTTCCCTGGACCAAGGTGTAAAATTTTGTCTTAGTAAAACAAAACAAACAAGAAAGGAATACGTAGTTGGACGGTTGGGCTAATTTTGTCATTATGTTTTGAGAAGTCAAATTTCCTGTTGAAATGCAACTCATAGTTAATCCTCACTTGTGTTTTAAATTTTCTCTTCATTACAGAACATTCCTAGATGCAAAATGACTCATGATTCCCATCCAAAATTTGAAAAAGTAAGTTATCATCATTATATTGTATCCCAAAACAATGATGAAGAATTACAAAAGGTTAAGCCTGGAAAAATAGCAAAGTTCGTCGAATGTAGGATTTTGAAGATCTTGCTAAATTAGAATTTAGATTTAAAATAAATATTTTGGTTTTGTTTGTAATTTTATATTCTATAGGATTCTACAAAATTCTTTTTAAGTAGAGTGTTTAATTGACATTCACAAATGATTTTGCATTCTATGTGCCTAGAATATTCTTTCAAGAGAGTTATAATTAGAGCTTAGTTAATAGATGATTCCAACAGTTCATGTATAAAATGATAATGTGAAAGTTGTAGACAGAGTTGTCAACAAATTGATGATATTAATTTATAAATTTAGAATAAGAGCAATTTTTGGAGTCTTTGGTATAACATGTTATGAAGAGAATAATCGTGTGACATCTTCTTTCTTCTATCTGTATGTAACACAGGAAGCAATTTCCTTAATTATTTGCTCCTGTATACACTGAGAAAAATGTTAGGTTTGGAGTTTGTTTTTATTTTTGATTTTGTTTTATTGGTTTGTCCTAGGATTTTTAATCTGGGCCTAGACACTGTCTCTGTGTCTGTTTATGCTCAAGTCTCGTGCCCTACCACTTCAATCTCAGTGCCACTTGCGTCTGGCTTTTGCTGAGAAGTTTATTGGAAATAAGAATCTGGGGAATCTTCCTGCCTGGGTGGGCTTTCAAGTCTAATCTTCCAATTTTAGCATCCAGAATTTATATGATAGCTAAAAAAGTATAAATATAAATAATATTTGCAAGTGTTCCGATCTCAAGAATACCAGTGGGGGGAAAATGATGCAACCCAGTTTATTGTGGTGTTCTTACCAGAACATGTATGGCATCACATTAGCAGAGTTGTATTTTTTCATAATAGAGATAAGCTATTCATGATATGAATTAAGGGAAGTTTGAGGTGCACCCTAAAAGTTGGAAAATTTTGGGCTAGGATGACTCTATATCATAAATATTGGTATTGGTGGTCATAAAAATAATAGCTTATTGTGATAAACAATTGCTTACTCTTGAAGAATTAATTATTACCGATGCTACATAGTTTTATCCTTTACCAGAATGTGGTTATTTTTCTGTTGACTCTCAATCTGTAATACCCCATTGGAAAATGCATCTATTGCAGAATTACATAACATGCAAGCCAGTATTGTTTTGAAGCTCTCAGGTATGGAATCTTCCGAATTTGAAAATGAGTAGATACTAGTCATTGGAATGTTGACGAACACATATATTCTGTCTTCTTAACAACTTATTCACTTTTACAAGTTATTGGTTTCCATAGAATTAAACTGTTTCTGCTTTTAGTATGAGAAAGTACTATATTCTTTTTTCAAAATATTGGTAAGTATATTGTGAAAATATTGTCTAGTCGGAGAGCATTAAAGTTGATGATCCTCTAATTTAAAAGGGGTAATTAATTCAAATGAGACACCAAATAGTATGTGTACTATACCAATACAGTGAAATTTGATTTCATGCAGGTTATTTTTTAAATTTAATTTTATTGTCAAAGTGATGTACAGTGGGGTTACAGTAATTTTAAGTTAGTGAATACATAACTTGTCAAACTTGTTACCCCCTCCCGCATTTTCTTCAGTTTTCCTTCACCCCAATAGCCCTCACAAGTTGTAATGTACATTTCCAACATATTGTCTTCTGAGTATTGATATTGCATTGGTTTGCCTTTGTCATCTGTCTCACCATTTTGTTGTTCCTCTTCCCTTCCCTAATTAAGGTAAATATATACCCAATACACAGGCTACCAAAATCAAATACAGCAGGGAATAAAGCATAGGGGAAAAACCCAAAAGAAAATAGAAATCACATAGTACATTAAAAACAACAACCGCAAATAACACTTCCTATTTCCATATCTTGGAGTTCATTTTGCTTAGCATCAGCTTATAAGGTTAAGTATATGCATAACAAAGACACTGGAAAATAATAGTTTCATGGACACTATATCATGAAAACAACATGTTAACTGTTTTTGATGATAAAAGAGGAGTTAGGATTGATGAATTCACGGTTCCAATAAAGGAATTTCAAAAGAGTTTTAAAATTATGACAGGTGGGGCTGGGAAGGTGGCACAGTGGTCGAGTGCTTGCCTTGCATGCCTGAGGCCCTGGGTTCACTTGCTCAGCACCACATAAGCAAAAAGAAAAAAAAGCCGGAAGTGGCGCTGTGGCTCAGGTGGTAGAGCGCTAGCCTTGTGCTGAAGAGCTGAGGGACAGCGTCCAGGCCCAGAGTTCACCCCACGAATGGACCCCCCAAAAAATTATGACAGGTAAGTTTTAATTTGTTCAAACTTTTTAACAACTTAGCCTATTATGAAATTTTAAAATTGCTTGGGAAAATAGGCTTTCATGCAAAGTAATCAATGGAGACTTAGCTGAGAAGGAGCAAAGTGGGTGAAGATGGCTCATTTTCACACTAAACAAACAAACCTCAGAAACCATGCTATAAATCCTGTAGGTTGCCTTAAGAATTGTCCTTACCCAGGAAATCTACTCACTGTGTGAAACAAGGTTGTAGTAGAATTTAAATTCAACCTTCTTATAAAAAAAGACATCTTTAAGTCTTTCGGCCACTTATTTATTGGGCAGTTGTGAAAGACTTAAAGAGAAACTTCTCTGAAGAAGAAAGAAGGATGGCCAATAGACACATGAAGAAATGTTCAACATCCCCAGCCATAAAAGAAATGCAAATCAAAACAACATTGAGATATCACCTCACTCCAGTTAGAACGGCAAAAATCAAGAACTTTAACAACAACAGATGCTGGAGGGGATGTGGACAGAAAGGAACCTTACTTCATTGTTGGTGGGAATGTAAACTTGTTCAACCACATTGGAAAGCAGTATGGAGGTTCCTCAAAAGACTTCACATAGAAATCCCCTATGACCCAGCAATCCCACTTTTGGGCATTTACCCAAATGTTTACAAACAAGACCACACTAAAGCTACCAGCACAACTATGTTTATTGCAGCATTATTTACTATAGCTAAGATATGGAACCAACCCAGATGCCCCTCAGTAGATGAATGGATCAAGAAAATGTGGTATATATACACAATGGAATTGTATGCCTCCATCAGAAAGAATGACATTGCCCCATTTGTTAGGAAATGGAAAAACTTGGAAAAAATTATATTAAGTGAAGTAAGCCAGGTCCAAAGAAACATAGGTCCCATGGTTTCCCTTATTTGCAATATCTAGTATATGTATGAGTCAAGCGGAAAAGGTCAGATAATGTGATGTCAGGAAAATGAACCCTTAGATATGTATTTTAATGTTTTTTTCTTTCATGCATGTGTTTCTAATGCATTTATAAGATTATCTCTTTGTTTCTTTTTATGTCCCTCCCCCACAGTATAACCCCTGCTTCACTATATTTGATGTCTGTATAACTTGTGGAAGAGATGGGGAAAAACCAGTTGTTTAAGGATACAGGTGGACGTGTTGCAACAATGAGGAGTACAAGTTGTCATGTCCAAAATGAGCTTTACAACGTCGGTGCGGGGGGGGGGGGAAGGGGAAGGGGGGGTAAGGAGAAGGACTGGGATTGTGGGGGAGGGGGGAAGCTGGGAAGGGATGTGAAGGGTAAACAAAGGAGGAGGCTGCAATGCTTGATAAGAAATGTACGCATTATCCTGCCCATGTAATTGTAACCCCTCTGTACACTATGTTCACAAATAAAATAAAATTAAATTAAATTTAAAAAAGACATCAAAATTTGTGAATTGACTTTAATTAGCAAAAAATAATTCTCTGAAAAAGATAATTTGGGTCAATATATTTAGGGAGAAAGTGCCTTCAACAATTAAAGTAGTTATTGGGTTTACACTTTTCTGTTTGTAATACTTTCTACAATGTCTTTGCATGTGAAGCACTGAACTACAGAAAAAAACCTGATTGGATACTTGAAACCAATGATTCACATTTCTTATTAGCTCATATATATTATATCCTTATTAACATGAGATAGTGAAGACTTCCCTTATTACATAAGCCAAAAAGTTTTGGGATCAGAAAATAATTGAGCAAATTGAAAAGGCAAGAAAACGGGTTCTTAGAGGCTCTAGCTAAGCATATTAGCTTCATCAGTGGAGGGAGGCCAAATTTTTGATATATTGTCTTAATATTTTTGTTACCTAAAGTGATTTTACAGAGCCTATTTAGCTCACTACAATTTAGAACGGATTGAATGAAGACATGAAAATAAATTCCACATCCAAATATAAGACTTTTAAAAGAGAAACCATGAAGATGTAGCAGTGGGGAAGGACTTATAGTCCTTCACCTTCAATAGACTTGAAGACAAGAATCTGTGATTAGTTGGAAATCAGGCAAGAGCTAAGAGGAGGACAGAGCAATAGGACATAGGAGCACTGTCCTTTTGTAACAGACACTGTCATCCAAGGTATGGATGATTTAACTCTATTCTTTTCCATACATCCTTCTGAGCAAATGCAAGACCGAGAGAAAGATGATCTATTGAAATAATTTTGGAAAGAATAACTTCACTGATGCTGATATGGTATCTAGGGAGAAATTTAACGAGAGAAGATAAAAGTGAAGTATTCTTCGGTTTCCTCTAAGCATCTTGTTAGCAAATTACATCTTTGAGGTTAGAAGGATTGAACCAAAAAGTGGTGGAGTTCCTATTTTTGAGGGCACTTTAGACACTTTAGAAGACTTTTAAGGTAAAAGAAAAAGAAAAAAAGTAAAGCTAAATATTTGTGATCACAGCTTCTTGGACTGGTATTTTGGAGACAAAGTTTTACAATAGAGATTGTCCTCATTAACATTGATGCTGAGTTTCCGTGGCACCCAAATGAAAGGGGAAAGTTTAATGGACTCACTTGGACAAGTAAACAGCATGATAGAAAAAATGGCAAATAATATTTAGTAAATTACTTTGAACAATTACTTTGCCAGAACGAAGAAGGAAAAAATATAATTAAAAATCACTTGACTTAAAATTATGAATAAAAGTAGTCAAGAGAAATGAGAGAAAACATAGAGGACTGTTTTCTCTCCAGTGGAGTAATGGGTTCTTGATATTGTTTCTTCCATTCTGTCTTCACAAGCTATCAAGTGTGGCTCAGGAATGGAGTATCCAGTTCAGGCCAAGAGAATTTGCAGAAGAAAATATTTGCAGCAGATGTAGGTCATTTATAACCTTAGACAATCTATTTAAATCTGTTAAAAATTCTCCTCTACCCTAAACTGCCTACTTTTAACAGCTTTGTATGCTTTTCCCAAGATTGTCCTTCATTAACTATTTAAAATTTTGAGAGGTCATAATCATACTTTATAGAGATTGCTCTTTGGTTGTGCTTTTGTGTGTTTTTGTTTTTTGTTGTGTTTTTTCACTGAATTTCAAAAGGTTGTGCAAGTGTGTTACAATTAAAGATGTCCATCTAATTGTCCAATGTTCCAGGATCAGAGTCACTCCTTCTATCATTCTCAACCAACCCCTTCTAGAAGATTTATTTCCGATTTACCACGTCCTTTGTCACATGTGCACATTGAGTATTCTAGCTGTACTTGCTCCTTGTTCCATTTTCATTCATTCTATGTCTTTACTATTATTCCTCTCTTGTTTCAACTTCCTGATAGTCATTCTGTTAAACTGTCTGCTAGTACTTTGAAAGGTTTATATACATTCCATGGAGTTTATATCCTGCATATATTTGAACTGATGTCAGCTTATATTTCCATAATTCATTCATCTGAAGTAACAATTTGTAAAAGTGGAGACATGAAGCACCTAGACATGATTTTATTCCCCTCCATTTGGAACATTAATCTGTAGTCAACAAGAAAGTTTAAAAATGGCTTAGAATGTATTCCTAACTACAAGTTTTGTAAATGGTGTTGTACAATGGTTTGTGATTATTTTATTTTACATGGGATAATATTTTCTAGTACCTATAAGTTTTGGAAAATGAAGAAAATTAAAATTTACTACTGCAGAGGAATATGATAGAAATAGAAGACATATTTTATGTTTGTCAAATCTCTGATGAGTACCCATATTAAGACTTAAAGTCATATTTCTTATTATGTTAGACACATAGGGAAAACATAAAACACCATATGATAAGGCAACTATTCATGACTTTTTAAAATGTACTTATTATGTGATGAAATTTACTTTGTTAGCTAATGTTTTGGTTTGAAATATGGGAGGCTGATGTATTTAACAAATTTTCGAAGTCACCTACTGAAAAACACAAATGGTGTGGGGTAGTATTTCTACACTTTAATGAATGGTTGAACCTGTTTGGCATTAGTGCTGGGTAAATAAATCAACTTTATTGTAACTTGCTCCCTACACTTGAAAAACTTGTAACGTCACTAAATATTATCTACTTGTAAAGTGTTATTTTGGCAAATGTGATTTTAAAAGGTTTGTTTGAAAAGGAATATACTTTCAGGAGATTAAATGTAGGTTATCATTTGTTTGAGAATGACAACATTTTTATACTACAGAACCAAGTTTTACTGAAGTACCAGGGTTTTGAAGCACTAAGGATCTTCTCAATTAATGTTTTTCTGAATTATATTTGACTTCTATGTCAAGTTTTCCTAGTCTTTGTAGACCAATTATGGATCTATCATTCCAGGAACTATTTTTTGGCCTGATGATGCTGGACTGAAATCATTCATTAATCATTAGGAGAGGGGTATTACAAATAATCTTGTGACATTTGTGGTCTTGTTCACTCACATGGGATGGTCATCTGAAAATTGAAAGTTTGAATTACTGTACTTTCACATTTTGTGATTTCATCTTGCATTTTAAGTTGCCTTGCATTTCTCAATTGCTTACTGCTAATTCCTGCATTTCAAGGAATTGGGGCCCTGAAATAGAGGAAATGAGAAATTGAGATGGGTCTTCAATTACTTTCTGTTGGCATGTTGCATGGGCCTAGGTAAGAACTCTTGCCCTAGTTATCTGATGATGCAGATAACTGGGACCTGGGATCCTAGGACCCGTGGATCCTGTAGAAGAAAAATACCTTTTAGGTATCATATCAGCAAAATTTGGGTATAATCAGTAGGAATGCTTCAGAAATATGGAGAAAAACAGTTCGGGATCAGCAAGTTAAAAAAATAGAGCAGCAGAGTAAAATCCCTTATAGATTGGAGGAAAACAACATTTTTTTTTTAACATGTGAATTCAGAAACCAAGAACACTTAGAAGGCATCACAGTTTATACCGAAAATATTGTTTTGATACTTTTTATATTTTAATATATATTCTAACCTGATTATTTATATTCCAATCTATTTATTGGAATAAATATCAAGTAATTTGTCAAATTATCAATTAATTCCAGTAAGATTCACTGTGTGAAATATAAAATCAGCACATATAAATATAAAATATGTAAGTATATATAATATAAGAAAATGTTTTACATTGTTCTGTTGTGGTTAGGGTAACAAAGGCAACTGTTTTAAAATATATTTCCATTACCTCTACCTCATGTTTGGTAGAATTAGACCTAAAGCTTTACCATTTGGACATGTACAGCCTAGAAGCAAGAGGAAACACTGTGATTAAAACATTACCAATTTAAGGCCTAATAATGAGGAGAAACATATGGACTTCTCCTGGAGCTATGGAATATATTTGGTGATAGAAAATCAGTGGTGTAAGTTCCTGCCTGGTTGGATTTTAGACAGGCCAGGACACTAGGTAATCATGCATATGAAAATTTTTTCACCTTCTTGGCTTTAGCTACTTTTGAAATGGTAGGGATAATAAATAATTATATTTTGACTAAAATACGTTCTAATCTGAACAGTTCTGTCTGAACTGTTCATCTCTCTATTATCCCCTATAACTAAGATTAGTTTTGCTCCAGTAAGACAAGCTATGCTGTCAGAGTAAGGTATTCTGGTTGGTCTGTTCCTACATGAAGCAAGGGTAATGGGTCAGGCAGACATTTGTGCCAGTAAGACCTCATTTGTGACATTTTTAAGTTGGAGAATTTTAGAAGTAGCTCAGAAGCAAGGCTTACTTTGAATCCATTAGCTCCACAAAGCTAAATCAGTTGATAAGTAAGTACTTGAAAGGCCATCACCTTTGGACCTAGCTATAAAGGCTTCAAAGTATGATCAAATTTCAAATGAAAAAGACTTAAAATAGTTATTGACAAACATTGCAAATGTGAACAATTGAACAAAAAATAACAAGCAATTTAGGTAACAATAAGGTTTCCTTGTTACAAATAGGCAACCAAGGATATATGCCTGTCTTAAGATTGCATCATTAATTACTTAAATTTACAGGATACTACATGCTTCAGCAGCACGTCTACCCGAATTACAATGCTCTTGTGCAAGAGCCATGTTAATGATATGAAAATTTGTGAAGTATTCCATATTTTTCATTCTTCGAATGCAAGAAATGAAAAACAGTTATTAAAAAGTTGATTACAAATATACAAGTGTAATAATACATGTAATTCATAGAAAAAAAGTAAGTTTGACATCAATGTATTCAATCTTCACCTTTTCAGAAAGGCCTTTACATAGCATAACTTTTATAAAACTTTTGAAATAAGATAACATTGTCATTTTATTCCAAACAAATAAAATTCCATAAGGACCTAGGAATTAAAGGAATCTTTAACTGTTTCTATATCGAATGCAATCTGAAAGGACACGTTTATTAAGAACCTATATATTATAAAACAATGTCGAATTCAAAGTATTATATCAAGGAGAAAATGAAATAGATTATGGATATTATACAAACAGAATACTAAATATTTTAAAATACACTTTTTTCAGACAAGCATCAGAAATATCTTTAGTTTCTGTACTACTCATTTCAACAGATAAGTTAAAATTATTTCTTATTAAAAAATCAAAAACTCTACAGAAATCATTAGTATACAAACAACTCGAATATATATTTTGACATCAAACTCAGGCAATTCACTTGGAAGAATACCTTGCAATCCATGAATTTTTAAAGTAAGATATTGTTGTTGCTTTGTATTGTTAAAATATTTTGTATGGACACATAGGATGGACTGGCAATTTTGAAGTTTAAGAAACTTAACCAAACCATTAGGACTTTAGAGAACAATTTGTACAGCCTTCCAGAACTTCAAAGAAGTAGTGATACATACTTATTCTTTTGGCAATATCAAATACAGTTTCTTCCAAGTTGTGCTTCAGACCTGGTTTGATATAATGGTTCAAGAGAAAGAGATCTATCATAACTTTGCTGTTTCTATTCCCAGCAGCAAGATGCAAGGGGGTCAAGAGGCCTTTAGTTTGTCCATTGGTATCTGCATCATGATGAAATAAAGAAGCCACTCTAGTATTATTCCATGTATAAGTACTGTGCAGGGGTGTCCAGCCATTGACAATTATTACATGAATATCTACCTGGAGCCACCAACTCATGGACAATGTCTAAGTGTCCACTGTAGGCTTCTCGATGAAGAGGGGTATACTCATTGTTATCCCTAGTATTCACATGAGTGGCCTTTTTGGAAAGTTGTCTCTGCACTGTAGTAAGGCGATTATTTTCGGCAGACCAAAGAAGAAATTTGATTGAATCCTTCTCCATTTTTTCTTGCAATTGATACCATTTCTCACTTTCTTTTCTTATTCCTCATCTTCATCAGAATTGCCTAGCCAGAAACTTTGAGTGCCAGTGAGAATGAGGTGTCCATGTATTTCCCCAATAGTTCACATTGGATGAACTGGTCAAAAAAATCCGGTCAATTTTCTGCATCTGTTTGTTTCACTATTATTTATTTTCTCTTTTATCCTTTTTACTATTCTAAATTATTCTAACTGGAGAGTCGGGAATTGGTAGAGAGCAGAGGAAAGATTTTCCTCCTTATTCAAAGGTACAGACTGAAAATGAGGACCAGTGGTGTCTTCATGTGCAGCTTATTCTAGGAATGAGAAAATAAGAAATAAAGCCTTCTATGTAAATTAGTTGGGAAATGGCAGAGCAGAAAGTGAAATGATGCAACCAAAAATATAAAAGCAAAATAAATTAGGATAATTATAGAGCAATCATATTACCTATGTGAACCATGAAAGGGAGAGAAGAAGAGAGAGACAGATGTGCAATGATCTAGCTAGCCACAAAATACATCCCTCTGATGAATTTATAGAGCAAACAATTTTATTTTTTAAAAGAGATGGAAATAAAATTTAAGATCAGATGTCTCCATTGTTTTTAATTATATTTTTATTATCTTAAATACTTGGACAATGGAATTTCCATTCAACAAATCAGTTTTTTTTAAGTATAATGGATCTTTATATAACTTTTCCACACCCTTCCAAACCTCACCCCACCTTAATTTTTCCTAGTTTCATACTATGTACATTGAATATTATACTTTCCCTCTCTTCCTCCATAACTCTCTTTATTCCTTCCTTTTGACTTCCCCTCACATCTTCCAAGTGATAGTTTCATGATATATATTTTGTTGGATTAAAAGTTCACTTTTATAAGAAATTACACCTTTGAAATACTCCGCCACAAATAGCATGCTTTGGTTAATATTTTTGTGTAAACTTGTAATAAAGTTCTAGCTTCCAAATATGAGACAGAACATGGGTCCTTTGTGTGTCTGGTTCTGACTTAGTTTAATTGATATAGTTTTAGATCTATCCATTTCATTGCAAATAATGTAACAGTCTTCATAATGGATGGATGCAATCCAATTTTGTATAGGTGCCACACTTTCTCCAACCATCACTCCTCCAAAGAGCATCTGGGCTGTTTCTGTAACTTGGTGAATATTGCAGCAGTGAACATGGTTGTGAAAGTGATTTTACTGTAACTTTTTGGAAGAATTCATCACTGCCTTTATGGGAGCAATCCTCTAGCCAGTTTTCCAGAATAAGCACATCCCTCCCTTCACCTTCATCACAATGTATTGCAAGTCTTTAGAAACACAATTCCTCTTACAGGTCTCAATAAGCTAAAACCACACTGGGCCCATATTCTTTCAATACATTATTTCATAAATGTTCATATAATTTAGTGAGAACCTTCTATGTACTTTCCTAATGTGGAAATGAGGGACATGACAGAGTAAAAGTAAGAAATATGCAATTTAATTAGGTATTATCACATTTAAAATCATTTTCAGCTCTAATTCATAGCCTCACATAATACTATTTTAATCTTTATTTGATTACTTCAACTAACCCGTAAATTATAACAAGTGAGTTAAAAGTAAAGACAAAAAGTGTGGTTTGATTTTGACACTCATGTGTGAGGTTGCACAATATGGGCAAATAAATTGATTGGAATTAATACCTCTTATCCATTTTGTTAACGTAGAGATGGTTTTCCCAAACTTATTCTCGCAATTCGTATTCCATTCAACAACAAGAAACATGTGATAATTTCCTTTGTTTTGCTCCTTATTAACTTTTGTTTCCATTTTATTTTATAATGGATGGTTTTATAAATCTACTGTAGATACAAAAATATGTTAAAATATTTCTATCCATATGCATTGATATATATATACACACATATATTACACAGGTTAAAATGATAATGAATAACTTCAGTAACTGTACAATTTACTAAATTATTATACTATCGGCGGCTATTGCCTGGCATCCTGGTTGCTCGGGAGGCTGAGATGTGACAATCATGTTTTGAAACAATCCTGGACAGGAATTTCCAGGAGCCTCTTATCACCAAACAACCAACAGAAAATCAGAATTGGAACTGTGGCTCAAAGTAGTAGAGTGGTAGCCTTGATAGAACAATCTCAGGGACATCATCCAGGCTCGTAATTCAAGAAAAACAATCTACCCAAATAAAAGCTATTCAATTTACACTTGTGTAAGTAAAATATTTCCATCACTCAAATGCACAACCATGTTCATTTGCAAGGTAACTCAGTTTTGTCTAAAGTACCCCAAAACATTTTCACTTAAGTTGAAAGCATTGCACCATGGGTTCATTCTCTCTCATGCATTTTTCCATTCAAATACTCAAATCTCAAAATTATTCAATTATTTAAAATCATAGCTTTTTACTTTAATACCCATAATATTAAAGTTTGAATTGAGTGTCTTGTGCGCCCTAAATGGGTGTTCTTATCACTTTGTCATGTCTCCAGCCCTAAATTATCCTGATTATCTTTCAGATACTTGTGTATGATCTTGGGCTCAGTCCACGTTATGTTATTCTTCCTGGAATTTAGAATAACAGGTGTATGGCATTGTGTATATATCTTTCTGTCCAGTCTGGGCTTTAACCTCTATCCTCACAAGAGTAGACTCCCATGTAGTCAGGATTTTCATAAGCTTGTCATAGCTGATGTTTTTTTAAGTCTTTTATTTCCTGCAAGTTCTTGAGTAATGAATTAATTTGTTTCCTTGGGTTGTTTTGTTTCATTTGAAAGTATGTGTTGAGTTGTTCCTCACTTTTCCTTTTGTTTCTTTCAATCAAGTTCTTACCTAAAGTTCTGAGAAACCAATTCTTATTTTTCACGATAGTCAATGTGAACATGCTGCATTCCAAAGCAATTTCAGTAATATTTAAACACCTTCATATCTATGAATGGTATATTAATGATAAGTGCTGTGAAGGGTCTTTTTATTTTCACAGCAGTCTTTGTCATACACAGACAGACCATGAAACGTATGAAGATAATAAAACTACAGATGCTAGCAAGGAGAAAAAAAACCTATTATTAATTGTTTGACAGAGGCTTCCCTTCTAGTGAAAGAAATACGTTGCTTGATGCAGGATTTCACAAAATTATATTGCTTAGAGGAAGCTAAACAATCATCTAATTCTACAGAATTGAGGGAGATGAATCGACCTTCTGAATAATTTACATTTGGGTCAAATAAAAGCGTGCTTCCAAAAAGAGAGTTGACTTTAGAGAAACAAGATGAGTTGTATGTAAATAGGTTCTTAGCTGATTTTGTTAATTTGTAAACTAATACTGGGAAATAGATTACAGCAAGGTAAAAAAAAAAGAACTTCGCATTGAAATACTCATTTGTGTGTGTGTGTGTTTGTGTGTGTGTGTGTGAGAGAGAGAGTGTGTGTGTGTACACATGCACGCATATACACGCAGGGGCATGTGCAAGTGCTCATTCATTCATTCATCATTCCTGAGGCTTGATAGTGCCTAGGCACTCTCCCTAAGCTTCTGTCACCAAGGATAGTGGTTTAACACTTGAGCCATTGTTCCACTTTTGTTTTTTTGAGATAATCGTATTTATTTTCAAGATTGGACTGGCTTTGAATAGTGGTCTTCATATCTCAGCCTCCTGAGTAGCCAGCTAAGCTTATTCAGCCTCTAAGTAGCTAGTTAACATTGGGCCTGTCCTCTATGCTTCAATGCTCTTTTATTCATTCTTGTCCTGAGGTGTTCACATGCCTAAGTAATATATATGTCTAGTTGCTTTAAAAAATACTCTTACTGCTTGGCAGTAGTGGCTTCTATCTGAACTAACTATTGAGGAGGCTTGAGAACAGAACCCAGGCCAAAAGTTTAGTGGACTTCCTTCTCAATCTATAGCTGGCTGCATTGTATTATTTCCTCCATCCTGCACTATTTACAGGTTAAGATTGGAAAGACTGCAGAATCCAGGCCAGCCAAGGTAGGAATCTAGACAAGTTGGTTTGCAACTCTTATGCCATTGGTAATGGGAAGGCTAAAAAGACAGATCAGGTGCTTGTTCTTGTGGAAAGGGAACCCCTATCCTAAAATTGACCAGTCTAACAAAAACAATTTCTCACAACCAAAATAAGTATATACATTAACATCCAAAACTTACTACAATCTGCTCTTTGTTCTAATATCAGCTTCATCTGATTATCATATGATGTGAAAGAATCGTTTCTTCATTAAACTTATTATATATTTAAAAAGACCTAGAAAATTCTTTCTCACTTATTAAGTGCAAACGAATGGCAAATTGCCTCATTTCTTACATACTTAACTACCACTATAAATTCATCTTATGATTATTATTAATAGTAATATATTCTGATTTATTACTTTAGTTTGTAACAGTTTTTAATCTTTTAGCTTCTCTGTTGAAGTTGAAATATTTAAATACTATTATCAAATTATATTACTTGGGTACTTAGGACAGTTTTCTAAAAAGTTTTTAACCAATGGCTTCTAGTAATTATGTTTTTTTTGGGGGGGAGGGTGTCTGGTCCTGGAACCTGAACTCTGGGCCTGGGCGCTGTCCCTCAAGGCTACCTCAAGGCTAGCACTCAACCACTTGAGCCACAGCGCCACTTCTGGCTGTTTTTTCTGTTTATGTGATTCTGAGGAATCGAACCCAGGGCCTCAAGCATGCAAGGCAAGCGCTCTACCAGTTAACCAACTTCCTAGCTCTCTACAAATTCTTAATTGGTATATTATTTAGTTTATTTTTAATTTCAATTTAATTTTATGGTAAAAGTAATGTACAGAGGGGATACAGTTACTTAAGTAAGGTAATGACTACATTTATTATGGAAGGAACATTGTTATCTCTTCCATTGATTTTTTTGAACACACACAAAAAAACTACTGATGTTTCTCCTGTTGTTATTGACCAATGGATACTTTTCTTTCTTTGTTCATGCATTTTTTATTATAAAATTGATATACAGAGGGTTTACGGTTACTTAAGTCAACTAAAGAATACACTTTATTTTCTAAATTTCAAATTTTGAACTTCTTTTGTTTTGTTTCTTTAGTGTAATTCTTTTTTCAGAGTTGCAGATTAGTTAATTTAGTTTTGCATAATTATAACACATGTAAATTATTCAGACATATATTTTGCTTTCAAAATAGTTAACATGTGAATATGTAAAAAATTATTTTCTTAAATTTTATATGGTTGGTGAATTTAAATAATTTTATTTTTTTATAGTCCTAAACATATTTGTCCATGTAACAAATGCTGTATTTTCAAGAAGCACATACTTTATTAAAAAGGCCTTATTACCTGGTCACTTTTTGGAAATATTTGTACTTGAATTAAAAAAAAAATGTTTGAGCTGGGCATAGCAATTTGTGGTTTCAAATTTCTAACTATGGTGGGAAGTGTAAATAGGGTTTGTAATTCGGGAGAGATTGAGGAATTATGAGACCTTATCATAAAATTTCCAGAGTGAAATGATTAGAGATATAACTATCCCTAGCAAGATATAGAGCACTTGGTTATCATCTTCTAAATCTTGAGTTAAAACACCAGTAACATCAATCTTTTGTCAAACTAAAAGGACAAATATTTCAAAATGTTTATTATGTAAAACTTGTTTGTAAAGTTCTCATGTCTTTTATTTCTTAATTTTCAATTTACTCAATCTATAAGAATCCAAGTATCTTGTGACTATTTTATTTCTACTAAACTTTTAAATAGTATGAGCAATACTATGATTTCATATATTAAAATACTTTTACTATTTGTGATAATTTCCTTTGTTTAATATAATAACAATATTCCAAATGTGTGTATGTGGTGTGCGTGTGTGTTTATGTGAATTTTGTGTGTGTGTGCTTTGTGTGTACTTTGCAATGCTTGGGAGATCACACAATTGCTTCACATATGTTAGGCCAATGTTTTACCACTGAGCTATTCTATCAAGTTATAATACAAATTGTATTATAAATTATGACTTTTAAATTTTCATTCCTAGTATGTTTTTTCAAAATTGTATATGATAAAATGTGATCCATCTTCTATCCACATTAGCAATTGTTATTGTTATTCTTTCTCTTATTTCTTTGAAAATGAATTATATTACTATTACAATTTCTTTACATTGTAACAGCTTTATACAATGCTTTATTTTCTATTTTATTTTTCCCATGTTATCTGACTTTCAGTCCAAACTATCAGGTGGATTAAAAAGAAACTAGATTCAGGACACTTTATTTTTCTCCTTGTCTTCTCTGAAGTCTTTCTGTGTTTTTGGAACAATACCAATGACATACAGCTCCTATATGGTCCCCCTCTCGCTCTCTTCTGCAGTATAGCTCAAGTCGTTATCACTCAGCTTTATTATGCTGTACTGTTATCTAAATCTTATCTCATTCCTTAATTAATTTTAGTTGCATTGAGCAGTCTCTAAAGACATTTTCCATATATAATATCAGGGGTGTGTATTTTCACAAGGTGTGAAATATGAGTGACTATGAAATATTCAGATATCTCTAGAATATTGGTCCACCTGCTCAATAATATCGTATGTAAATTCAAGGAATACAGGTCAGTCAGAACAATCTTGTAAAATGGTGTAGCTTGAGCCTTCATACTAGATTGAATAGTATTACCATGTTTAGTAGTGAAGACAACATAGTTCAACTATAAGAACAGACACATAGAATAAGGTAACAGATTTGTCAAAAATAAATTCTTAGTTTTATGGTCCACAGATTTTGAAAAGGATGTTATGATTTTATGAAATAAAAACAGAATCTTAAATGGTTGTATTGGCACTATTGCCTCTCTAGATTTAAAGAACGATCTTAGACTACAACCTCAATCCTTTGTTTTTTTGTTTGTATGTCAGTCACAGGGTTTGAACACTGGGCTTTTGAGCTATCCATGTGCTCTTCAGCTCAAGGTGAGCACTCTACTGCTTGAGCAACATCAAAACTTCCAGTTCTGTAGTGGTTTATTGGAGATAAGTGTCTCATGGACTTTCCTGCCCGGGCTGGCTTTGAACCACGATCCTCAGATCTCAGCTTCCTGAGTAGTTGGGATTACAGGCGTGAGCCACCGGCACCTGGCCTACCTCAAACCTTATAAAGAATGACTATCAAACTAAATGTGAGATGTAAAAACCTATAAAACCTAAATGTAAAAATTCATGACATTGATCAGTAAAGTGTTCTAAAAATTTGACATGGAAAATATTACTGGCTAAAGAAAAGCAAGAACTGGATTATATCAAGTGATAACCTTTCATAATTCAAGGGACACTATAAAAGAAATGAAAACATATCCAACAGAGGGCACGTATTTGTTAATGCTACAATGTTAATGCTACAATGATTCTGAAACTTAAGTATTTTTATATCTTCTAATCTATATAAATTTTTCCTGAATAGGATATTTCTTTAAATAACATATGTAAATCAATAGCCAATAGGAGGAGCATATGAATTAAGCTCTTTTTTAGTGTCTAAGAAATAATAAAAAGAAAATACACTAGTATGACCATAATATAAAAAGAGGAGGCAAAATACAGTAATGCATTTGTGGAGAAATTGATATATTTCTCATTGTGATCGATTTGTATAATACTGCAATCATTTTAGCAAACAAGTTTTCAAGCCTTCAAAAGGTGAAAAAGAATTGTATAGGATCCACGCATTACACTTCTATGAATGTATTAAACAGAAGTAAAAAACATTTTTGGACAGAGAATGTAGTTAATTGACAGTGAACTTGTATAGTATGTGTGAGACCCTGGAAATGATCCCCCAAATATAGAGGATGTATGCTGGGCAAATTCCGGTAACTGAATTTTATATCTATTTTAATGTCTGTTTTAAAATTTACAGCATTTCTATTTGAAGAAATGCAAGTTTGTGAAAATTAGGCTTTGAAAACCTATGAAGGTACAATTTACTTCCAAATCACTAAAATGTATACAATAAAAGGTGATAATATATTGTAAGTGAATTACATGTCAGGAAAAAAAAAATATTGTTAAAACTTCTTCACACAAAATGCAGAATAGCTAAAAAGATGTTTTTGGTGTTGGCTAAAAACTCTTTCTAAACTACTGCATTTAAAACAAAGATGTGGGGCTGGGAACATGGCTCAGTGGTACAGCCCTTGCCTTGCATGCTCAAGGCCCTGGGTTCGATTCCTCACCACCACATAAGCAAAACAAAAAAAGCCGGAAGTGGGGCTGTGGCTCAAGTGGTAGAGCGCTACCCTGGAGCTGAAGAGCTCAAGTGCCCAGGCCCAGAGTTCAGGCCCCACGACCAGACCCAAAAAAAAAACAAAAACAAAAAACAAAGATGTGATTTCTGTTTATTTTGAAGGTATTTTGTCCGTTTGAATTTATAAAGAGATAACTTAATCCAAAAGTATATGTGATAACTGGAATACCTATACCTAGGAATTATGCATCACTTCTAAGTAATTTATTTTTATTTTTATTTTTTTATTGTGAAAATAGTGTACAGAGGGGTTACAATTACATGGACAATTTAATGAGTATATTTCTTATCAAGCATTGTAGCCTCCTCCTTTGTTTCCCCTTCCCATTCCTTCCCATCCTCCCCTGCCGCCCCACCCAATCCTCCTCCCTACACCCCCCACCAAAGTTGTAAAGTTCATTTTTTGACATAAGGACTTGTATATCTCATTGTTGCAATGGGTCCACCTGTATCCCTATTTCTTTCCCATGGTTTCCCTTATTTGCAATATTTAGTATATGTCTGAGTCAAGCAGAAAGTTCAGATAAGGTAATGTTAAGGAAATGAACCCTAAGATATGTATTCAAATGTTTTTTTTTTCTTTCATGCAATTGTTTCTAAAACATTTATAAGATTATTTCTTTGTTGTTTTGTATGTCCCTCCCCCACAGTATAACCCTTGCTTTCACTGTATTTGATGTCGGTATAATTTGTAGAGGGGAAGGGGAAAAACTTCTAAGTAATTGAGAAACTTTTCTGGAAGAAACTTTTAGGAAATGACAGAAGACATCTATGCATCTGCATTTTATGAAAGTCATATGTTACTTGCTCAATCAAATGGCTTATCTCTACCTTACTAGGAAAAACGTATTATCAAGATAAGAGCCAAAAGCAGTGAAAAGAACAAAATACACAATCATCTTGATTTATTTGTGAAAGTAACAAATGAAATAAAACAATTCCACTTAAGCGACTCCAATATTAGTGTATGTGAAGATGTTCCTGAATGCCAATATCCATTACATTTTTGGAATTTTAATTTCTACTAACATATGAAAACTAGAAGAAGAAAACAAACATAGAGTGAACCAGCCTTGAAATCATTTTCTTAATTGTTTTGAAATTACAAAAGAATTGAGACTCCTTTGCTTTGGAAACCATTTAAAAATATTTATCAAATGATAATTCAAATACCAAGCAAGAGTAATTTTATATAATCATTATAAATATCATTTTATTACTTTTGTAAAATAGAATAAAATAAACCAGTCCCAATATATGACCTACCTATCATTATTATTAACTTGTAATCATTACCTAAATATCTTAAACAATCTAAATAGTCATGTCTTTAACATAGACGTAAATATTCTATACTTTTTTACTTAACATTTTTCAAGGGTATGTATTCATGTTTCTAAGAAATATTCACAGCAGTTAAAAGATGCTTTTGTGAAATTAATGTGATACAATTGTTGTTGTGGGTGTTGTTTGCAAGGCCTGGGCATTGTCCCTAAGCCTTTTTATTGTCAAAGACAACACTCTATAACTTGAGGAAAAGAGCTAACTCCTGTTTTTAGTGGTTAATTGGAGATAAGAATCTAACAAGTACTGTTCGGTCTGGGCTAGTTTCGAAAACAATTCTAAGATTTCAGCACACAGAATAACTCGTATTATAAGGGTGAGTTACCGGCACTTAGTTTCATGAAGTTATTTATTAATTATAATTATGTTTTAAGATGTTTGTTTCACTATGATGTATATCATTGTGCAAATAAATTTAGATATATGTATATATTTCTGATGACAAATAATCTCTAAAAATGAACTATTCTACACATAACATATATATATATATATATATATATATATATGACAGACTCCCTCTAAAACATTTATGTTAGTATTTTTACCTTTTTCATTTCAAAGATATACAGTCTATTTTTCTAAAAGTTTCCTAGAATAAAATAACTAATATTTCAATATAAAGTAGAGTTTATTACTTTCAAGGGAATTTTAGATATACACATGATATTGTAGTTACATTTACAGTATATTACTTGAAAAGGTTCTGCCCAAACTCTTAAATATTTGTTTGTAGTTAAGGAGAGAAAGGAAGTTAATTAATACTGATTAGGAATTTGCAATGCTTCAAAAAATCTATTCCATAATTTGTTATAAGCACATAGTCAAGCTACCTGATATGGTTTAGTTTTTTTTGTTTATTTGTTCAAAATTTCAATATGGATGCATGCACAGTGGTAACATTAAAATTATTAATCAATAGACAAATAATAGTAAAATCATAGACACATATCCGACGTTCAATAATTAGCACTTATGATGCTGATAATAATTTGGATGTAGTGTAGCCTAACAATGACGATGTTGTGATTGAAAAGGAAAAAAAAAAAAAAACTTTAATTATCTTTGAAGTTAAATTTCCCACATTGAGTGCATAGTTATAAACAGCGTTGGATGACATACAATAACAAGAGGAAGGCTGGGAAGGTGGCTCACGGGCAGAGTGTTGGCCTTGCCTACATGAGGCTCTGGGTTTGATTCCTCAGCACCACATAAGCAGAAAAGGCGGGAAGTGGCACTGTGGCTCAAGGGGTAGTGTACATTGAGCTGAAGAGCTGAGGGACAGTGCCAGGCCCAGAGTCCAGGCCCCATGATGAACCAAAAAAAAAAAAAACAGAATAAAAAGAGGAGAGTTTCAATATCAAGAAATACAATCACATAAAAAGTTAGAGACAGTAAAAACCCTAATGTTATGCCAGCAGTCTTTCTAATGTATACTCACTGTTCTTGGTGATATTATTTTCTTATAAATAAAATCTATTATTTCCATATTTTGATGGACTAAGATGTAGGTTTCAACTTAATGTGATTAGTTCAAATAACTTTCTCATATAGACACTACTCAATAACCAATGTTTCCAATGATATATTAAGAGTATGTTCTTCATTACAGCTGTAAATACATGACACAATATACATAATACCACTTACTTATCTGCAGTTACCATAAAAGGACACAAGCTGCAGAGCCAGGAGTTAAAATTTATTTTTATTTCTTCAGGAAACTATTTTTGACTTTATACCAACAAACTGAATTTGACTCTTTCCTTATTTGTAAGCTAAGGTAGAAAATGTAAGGACTGTTTACTTTCTTTTTCCTTGCTCTAGAAGTCAATATTTATATTCTTCAATATTTCTAGTAGATTACATCCATTTACAGATGAGAAATATAAGACCAACAGTTAATGTTGTGAGTAAATAATGGTACTAGAATTTTTGTCTGAGTTCTTCACTCTGTGTGCTTACAAGGAGAGCCATTTGGTGATGGAGAGGACCAATATGAAAAGACTATGGGGAAAAATGCATACTTTGTAAACAGTTGTTTTAGGACTGAGTGACTGGTGATGAGTATTTGCAATAGGCTGGTGTCAGGGGTATAAAAAGGAGTACATAGAAATTACATTAGTTACAGAAACTGAGAAAAATCTTGATCGTTCATCTAATGGATGGAGGTAGGGTAAGAGGAACTCTAAAGTGTTTCCACATGTCTGTCTCCTAACTATGTTAGTTACATTCTTGATGATAAGGACTACAGGTGGAAAAGATGGATTTAGAGGAAAAAACTCTCTGATTGTTCTAAGGTTTATGTAAACAGATGCAAAGATAGGTCTGTTTGAACATCATCAAAATATCCACGAACATGAATATGAAAAATAATAATAAAATCAGGGACATTATTAAAGGGAAGAGGAAAAGGAAAGTTCTGCTGAAAGTGTGAACAATGTGAGTATCAGTGTGAATAAGATTGGAGGAAAGAGATAAATAAGGAAACAAAAAAGTAATAAACACAGATTTACAGAAGAAAAGAAAGGAAAGAATTTTCAGGAAGATATTGAAGAAAATCTACTATTTGGATTTGAAAAGTAAAAGGACATAGACAAGATCAATAAGAACAGTGTTTTGGTGAAAGTCATATTAATAAAATGTTGAGATATGAATGTGAAGACATAAAATTCTGGATCCATAAATTCAACAGGTCCTGTTGATTCTAAATGTTGGGAACAAATGCTTTTATCCTGACCTTAGAAATATTATCCAACCAATTACATTTTACAATGTAATCCAAACCACCAACCCCCAAAATTACAATATCCAAAGTTCCAAATATCAAAGGGAAAGCCTCTTTTCCTCTTCTCTTTATCTCTCCTTCGCTACACACCTATACTTCTTTTGAGGTCTTTTCCTTTTTCCCATCTACTAGTTCCTTTTTATCTTTAGGACTCTCCACTCTCCACAGACTTGAACTGCTTTGCAAGGCTCGTCAGTTGCCATCCTTCACCTTCGGCCCTCCCTCAACTTCCTCTCCACCCAGGTCTTTCCCCTTAGGCTATCACACCACTTCTTCCTTCCAGGACTTTTTCCTTTTTCTCTCACCTTCTATTGCTCTGAACAAGCAGCCTATATAAAGTCTGTACCCCTTCTCTACCTCAACTGCCTGTTTTCAACTATCACATCCCAAACTTCCCACAGCCCAATCACTTCTTAACAGCTCAACACATGATGACTAATGCACCAGTCCCGCCCACAGGATGCCTCACCTTCTTTGTTGGCATTCTTTGTCCTCTCCAGCTGGCCAGGAGATGGGCCCATGCTGATTATCAGACCCTATAGATTATCGGGCCCTGCTGATTATTACAGTATCCTCCTTGTGAACTAGTAGCAATTGAAATTGTAAATTTGATTGTGATACCTCAAACCCATTTTGACATCATCACCGCCACGACATCACAAAGCCATTGTGACAACATTGTCATTGTTACATCATGATTCCATTGTGACATCTCATATCTATTATGACCTCTTAGCTCTTTTGAAAATCACATGCCCTTTTCAACATCACAGTCCCTTTGTGTATCCATATCCTTGTTGTTAAGTAATGACAATTGAGATCAGACATGCCATTATAACATCAAAAAGTGTTTGTGACATCCTCAACAGTGTGACATCACATTTTCATTATGAGAGCATCAGCTCATTGTGACATCATCAAACTCAATGACAGAATCGCATTATGACAATTCTCCTTTTGACATCATAGACACATTGTGAATGCCTATTCTGTGATTTCATTGTATTTCAAATGTGGCATGAGAGTTGATATCAGAAATACAATTTTGTACCTACACAACATTTTGACATCATAATCACTTTGTGACATCACAGTACCATTGTGATATCACTAACACAATGTGACATCACAAAGCTCTCCTGTCCTCATAACTTTTCTGACTTGCTGACATTGTGATATCTTAGACCTTTTTGCCCTCATAATTTTTTCAATCTCATATTGCATGTATGACTTGAGATAACAGAAATCAACTGTGACATCATGACCATTGTGACATCACACTGACAGATATCATGATCATCATGTCACATTGTGACATCACAAAAGGTTTTGATGTCACAATTAATTGGTGATGCCATACGGTAAGGGGTCTATGATGTCACAATTGATTAGTGATATCCAAATGGCATAACATATCTCATTTGTCATGAAATCACAGAGAATATGAGTTCACAACAGACTGTGGTATCTCCAACGTCATGTTTTCACAAATGTTATGAAGTCCTAGGAGGATTGTGATGTCACAGTGTGACACAATGATGTCTGTCAGTGTGATGTCACAATGGTCATGTTGTAACAGTGGATTTCTGGTATCATATTTCAAAACTGTAATATTATAAGGTTGAAAGATTACGAGCTGTAAAGGGCCTAAGACATCACAACTGCTGCACATCACAAGACTTATGAGGACAGGGCAGGTTTGTGATATCACAGTGTGTTAGTGATATCACCATGGCACTGTGTTGTCACAAAGTGATTGTGATGCCATATATTTATGAGATCACAATATATTTCTGACATCAACCCACATGCCACATTTGAAATAGAATGAAATAAGAGAATAGGCATTTACAATGTGTCTATGACATCACAATGACAATAAATGTCATAATGCTATGAGGTCATTGTAAATGGTGATGTTGCAAGGAGGTAATTGTGTAATAATGAATATGTGTTGTCCCACTGGTGATGGGGTCACAAAGTGTTTGTGATGTTACTATGGCATATATGAATTCAATCGTCATGTATTCACAATGAGGATATGGGTACACAAAAGGACTATGATGTCACATATGCCTTGTGTGTTTTCAAAGGTACTTAGGGGTCATAATAGCTTTATGATACACAGTTGTGATGAGGTCACAATGGGTTTTTGATGTCACAATGATTTTGTAATATCTCAAACACAATTCCATTTTCAATTGTTACTATTTCACAATGTGCATACATGTTCACAGAATGAGCTGGAAGTACTAATGGACATGAATTTTTAAAAATGTTAGGAGGTCATTTTAGTTTTGTGAATGAACAATGGGACAGTGATATCACCATGACAATGTCAACTCATCACATCATGTCAAAATATTTTTTTGTTGTCACAATTAGTTGATGATTCCACATTGGTGGTGAGGTCACAAAATATTGGTGATGTGTTGGGCATGTCACAATGACATGATGATTCTCATTTGTCCTAACTTACAATGAGTATATGAGTTCCCAAAGGGACTGTGGTTTCTCCAAAAGTATGTGTTGTCACACATATATTGAAATCCTAAAAGGTTTGTGATGTCAGAATTTGACACAATGGATATGACAGCTGGCAGTATGATTCCACCATGGTCATGATGTCACTGGGAATTTGTGATATCAAATGTCATATGTGAAATCTAATGAGGTCAACAACAGATTATGAGGACAATAAGGCCTAAGGTATCAGAATTGCAGCATGTCACAAAAGTTATCATGAAGGGATAGGTTTGTGATATCATGGCAGGTTAGTAATATCACAATGGCAACATGATATACAAAGGGATTGTGATGTCACAATGATTATGAGTTCCTGATTTGTTTATGATATCAACCTACATGCCACATTTGAAATAGAATGAAATCACAGAAAAGGCATTCATAATGTGTCTATGATGTCACCATGACAATGTGAAGTTATAATTCTATCATATCATTTTAGTTTTGTGATTTCACAATGAGTAGATGGTATAAAAATGATAATGTGATGTCACAATTATGATGATCTCACAAACTGTTTTGGATGTCAAAATGTCATGTCTGATTCTCAATTGTCAATATTTCACAGTGGGGCTTTGGGTACACAAAGAGACTCTGATATCACAAAGCTATGTATTTTTCAAATGTTATAAGAGGTTATAATAGATTTGAAATGTCACAATGTGATCTTGGTATCAAAAACAACAATGTGAAGTCACAATAAGTTTGTGATGGCACAGTGGTGATGAGGTCACAATGAGTTAGTTCTGTCACTAGTTTGTAATATCACAATTGTTTGTCCAATTTCAATAACTACTAGTTGACCATGAGGACACTGTAATAAACAGCAGTGCCCCTATAATCCATGGGAACAGATAGTCATCATGGCCTCCTAGTCTGGACCAATTGAATGGGGGAGTGCATGACACTGGAGGGGGCAGGACATGCTGCTGAAGGAGATAGGATGTCAAGCCCCACATGGTCAGCTGCCAAGAAGTGATTGGACATGGACATT
Source organism: Dipodomys spectabilis (assembly GCF_019054845.1). Taxonomy (NCBI): domain Eukaryota; kingdom Metazoa; phylum Chordata; class Mammalia; order Rodentia; family Heteromyidae; genus Dipodomys; species Dipodomys spectabilis. The sequence continues at coordinate 13,810,143 of NW_024870978.1, read as the reverse complement.
TTGTAAGTGATCATTGAAAACTGGAAGGCAAGAAATTATTGCTGTTGGGGAAGGGTACAGCCTATATATAAGCTGCATTTTCAGAGCAAGAGAAGGGGAGAGAAAAAGGTTAAAGGCCTGGATGGAAAGAAGTGATGAGACTGCTGGAGGGCAAAGACCTGGGAGGACCTGGGAGGAGAGGAAATTGAGAGAGAGCAGGAGGTGAAGGACGGCAACTGGCCACCTGGACAAGTCAGGGCAGTCCTGTCAAGAGCAGAGCAGCCTGAAAAGAATAATGGAATGGTGGAAGGAAAAAAATGAAAAGACCTGAAAGGTAGGACAGATCTGTAGAGAAGGAGAATGAAGAGAAAGGAAAAAGCCTTGTCTTTTGAAGTGTGGAGCTTTGGAGATCATTATTTTGGCGGTTGGTTGTTTGCAGACCGGTTAACAAATGGCTGAACTGCTCTTTGAAGGTCTGAGGGTTCATGGTTGAGACTGAATTTAGCTCTCCGCATCCAGCCCAGCCAAGGTAGTCGCTTGTTACAAAATTTATGAGGACAAGACAGTTTTGTGATGTTACATTGCATTAATGATATCACAATGTCAATATGAGGTCAAAAAGGGATTGTAATGTCACAATGATGGTGTGGTCAAAATGGGTTTCTGAAATCAACCTATATGCCATATTTGTGATACAATGAAATCACAGAATAGGCAATCACATTGTCTCTAGGAATTCACAATGAAAATGTGATGTCATAATGCCATGATGTCATTGTCATTTTGGGATGTAACAATGGGCTGATGGTATTGTAACAACAATGTGATCTCACTCTGGAGATGATGTCACAAAGCGTTTATCATGGTACACTGGCATGTCTGATGTCAGTTGTCTTTGTTCATAATGACAACATTGTTACCCAAAGGGACCATGATATCACAAACACCACGTGCTTTTTCAAAGGTGCTAAGCGATCACAAGAGTTTTGGGATGTCACACGGTGATCATTATATCACTGTGGCAATGTGATGTCACAATGGGTTTGTTATGTCAAGTGGTGATAAAGGCACACTTGGATAGTGATGTCACAATGAATGTGTAATATTACCATTACAGGTCCAATTTCATTCTACTAGCTCACAATGAAGATATGAGTTCACATAAGGAGGTAGAAGTCAGAAAGGCCATGAATTTTCTAAAATATCATGAGGACATAATAGGCTGGTGAAAATGCAATGAGACAGAGTTATCCCATTGGCAATGTGATGCTACCATTACATGAGATAGTATTGTTTTCAAGTTACAAATGGTGATGCCATACAGGTGATGAGGTCACATAGGTTGGTGATTTCACAATGGGATGGTGATGTCACAATCTCATGCCAGATCTCTAATTGACAATGAATATATAAGTTCACAAGGGAAAATGATGTGTCCAAAGGCATATGTTGGCACAAGTGTAATGAGTCTTAACATGTTTGTGTTGTCCTCATGTGACTCAATGGTCAAGAAATCTGGCAGTGTGATGTCACGGTGGTCATGATATCACAGTGGATTTTTGATATCACACGTCATGCCTGAAGTATTATGAGTTAAACAATTTATGATCTCAGAGAGGCCAAAGAGATCACACTGGCAGCATGTCAAAAAATTTATGAGGATGTCTGTTTTGTGATGTCACAGTGCGTTAGTGATATCATAATGGCAATGTGGTGTCATCAAGGTATTGTGATATTATAATGCTTATGTGGTTACAATGTATTTCTGATATCAACCCACCAGCAATATTTGAAATAGAATGAGATCACAGAATAAGCATTCCAATGTATCTGTGACATCACAATTACATGTGCTTAGAGATCATTGTTGTTTTATGATGTCTTGATAGGCTGATGTTATCATAATGACAATGTGATGTTACACTGGTGATGATGTCACAAAGATTTTGCGATGTTAAAATGGCATGTCTGATCTCAATTGTCATTAGCTCAACATGAGGATATTAGTACACAAAAAGCCTGTCATGTCACAAAGGTCATGCTTTCTTTCAAAACTTCTGAGTTCATAATAGTTTTTGGATTTCACAATGTGATCATGTTGGTACAATGGCAATGTGATAACACAATGAGTTTGTGATGTCTCCGAGGTGATGAGGTCACAAAGAGTTAAAGTTGTCTCATCAAGTTTGTAATATAACAGTGACATATACAATTTCAATTTCTTCTAATTCACTATGAGGATACTACAATAACTAGTGGGGCCAGAATTATTTGTGGGAGCCGATATTCATTGTAAATTCTTGACTTGGCCCTCCGGAGAGTGTGGGGAATGCCGCCAAAGGTGGAGGTGTCAAGCCTCACACGGTGAGCTGTCAAGAAGTGATTGAGCATTGGGCAGTTTTGGAAGTGATGGCTGAAAACTGTTAAGCTTGAGATCCATTGGAGGGAGGACGGGTACAACCTAAATATAAGTTGCATTTTCAAGGCATTGTAAGGCGAGATGAAAATGGGAGTTACCTGGATGGAAGAAAGTTGTGAGACAGCAGGAAAGGAAAAACCTGAGAAGGGAGGAAGCTGAGGGAGAGCAGATGTTTGGCAATTGGTCACTGGGGCAAAGTAGGGCAGGCCTGTGGAGAGTAGAGAGGCTTGAAGAGAAGAAGGAAGTGGTGGAAGGGAAAAAGGGAAAGACCAGGAAGGAATGACAGGTCTGTAGAGAAGGAGGGAAGAATGGAAAACTAAAAATCCTTGCCCATTGAGCTTTGGAGCTTTGGAAATCATAATTTTGTGGTTTGTGGTTTGCAGAACAATTAAGAAAGGGTGGGGTTGCCCATTGGAGGTCTGAGGTTTGGTGGTCAAGGCTGCTCTTGAACCTGGGTATCCAGTCCAGGATAAGTTAATCACAGTCCCCTTTCTAGTGAAAAATGGTTTATTATATTAAATATGACTCGATGGTTTGTCTCCTTGCCTTAGAGGTCATATGTACATGAGTACAGAGAAAGAGCTTGAAGTCTCAAAGTCCATGAATTTTCTAAGATCTGATGAGGCCATAACAGGTTTGTGAAAACACAATGGGAGAGTGATATCACAACAGCAATACCACAATATCATGTCAAAATAATGATTTGATATAACAATTAGTTGTTGATTCCATTCCCGTGATGAGGTCACAATAAGTTTGTGATGTCACAATGGGTTCATGATGTCAGAGTGGCATGGGAGATCTCAACTCTCATTAATTGGCAATGAATATATGAGTTCAAAAAGGGACTGTAATGTCTCCAAAGGCATGTTTTGTTAGAAATGTGAGATCACAATGTGACAAAATGGTCATGACATCTGGCAGTTTGTTGTCAATGGGGATTTCTGATATCACCTGTCATACCCAAAATATCAGATTGAAAACAGATTATGAGCTCACAAAGGGCCTAATATATGGCAATGGCAGTATGTCACAAAACTTATAAGGACAGGACTGGTTTGTGATGGCACAGCAGGTTAATGATATCACAATGGCAATGTGATGTTACAAAGGGTTGTGATATCACAATTGTTATATGGTCAAAATGGGTTTCTGATATAGAATGAAATCACAGAATAGGCCTTCACACTGTTAAGTCTATGAATGTAACAATGTCACTGTGATTTATAATGCTATGATGCCATTGTCGTTTGGTTATGTCAAAATGAGCTGATGGTGTCATAATGACAATTTGATGTCATTGCTGATTTATGATGTAACAATGGTTATGAGGTCACATTATGTTTCTGATATTAACAGGCAGGTCAAATTTGAAATAGAATGAAAAAGCTGGGCGCCGGTGCCTCACGCCTGTAATCCTTGCGACTCCAGAGGCTGAGATCTGAGGATCGCAGTTCAAAGCCAGCTCAGGCTGGAAAGTCTATGAGAATTTTATTCCCAATAAAAACCATTAGAAAACCGGAAGTGGCTCTGACTCAAGCGATAGAGCACTCGCCTAGAGCTGAAGAGCAGGGATAGCACCCAAGCCCAGAGTTCAAGCCCCACAACTGACAAAAAAAATGTTAAAAACAGGCATTCACAATATAACATCACAATGACAATGTGATCTCATAATGCTATCTTGTCATTGTAGTTTTGTCATGTCAAAAGTAGTTGATGCTGTCATAATGACAATGTTATGACACTCTGGTGATGTCACAAAGGGTTCATGATGTTAAATTGGCATGTCTGATATCAATTGTCAGTTCATAATAAGGGTATAGTTCCACAAAGGGACTGTGTTGTCACAAAGGGCATGTGTTTTTTCAGTGGTGATAAGAGGTCCTAATAGGTTTGCGATATCACAATGTGATAGTGATGTCAAATGTCAATGAAAGCATACAATGGTTTTGTGATGACACATTGGTGATAATATCAAATAGTTTTGTGAAGTCACATCTCATAATCGCATGTCCAATTTCACATGTCCAATGAGGATATGAGTTCACAAAAAAAGACAAGTATAAATGGCCATGAATTTTCGAAAATGCTATGAAGATATACTAGGTTTTTGAAAACACAATGGGACAGTGATATCACGATGGCAATGTGATGATGCAATAGGATGACAATAATGTTTTGATATCATAATTTGTAATGCCACACTGATGAGTTCACAAGAAGTGTGTGATGTCACAATGGGTTGGTTATATCAAAATGACACATGTGATTTCAATTTTCATTAACTCACAATGAGTACATGAGCTCACAAAGGGACTCTGATGTATCCAAAGGCATGTATTTTCACAAAAGTGATGAAGTCCTAACAGGTGTGTGTTGTCAGAATGTGACAAAATGCTCATAACATCTACCAGTGTGATGTCACCATGATCTAGATGTCACATTGGATTCGAGTATCACATTTCATACCTGGATTTGGTTTGAGAGGATTGGAATTTCACAGTGGGTTAGTGTTATCACTATGGAAATGTGGGGTCACAAAGGGATTGTGCTATCACAATGGCTATTAGATCACAATGTGTTTCTACTATAGTAGGATTGTGCTGTCACAATTGGTTGGAAATGTCACAATGGCATGCCAGATCTCAAATGTCATTAATTCACAATCAAGATATGAGTTCACAAAGGGACTGTGTTGTCTCTAAAATCATGTGTTTCACAAATATGATGAAGTCCTAACAGATGTGAGTTCATAATGTGCCACCACCGTCTTGATGTCTGTCAATGTGATGTCACAATGGTCATGATGTCACAATGTTCATGATGTCAGAGTCAATTTCTGACATCATATGTCATACCTGAATTATGAGTTTCAGAACAGATTATAAGCTTACTAAAAGCCTAAAATATCCTAATGGCAGCATATCACAGAAGTTATCACTAAGTTATGACCTCCTCATCAGTATGGCATCACCAATTGTGACATCAGAACATTATTATAACATGATGTTGAGACACCACATCATCATTGTGAAATCACTGTCCTATTGGGTTTTCACACTATGAAGCTTCTTCTATCAATTCGTATCCTCATATTGAATTAAGAGTAATTGAAATTGGATATATCATTCTGATATTACAAACAAACTGTGACATCACAAAGCCATTGTGACCTCATTACCACTGTGACATCAAAAACCCAAAGGTATATCTCATTCCATTGTGACATTATGGATCATATTGTGCCAGTCCAAAACTATTATAACTTATAACCACTTTTGAAAACACACATGGCCTCTATGACATCACAGAACCTTTTTTGTATCCATAACCTCATGGGGAAGTAATGACAACTGACATCAGACATACTAAGGAAACATAACAAATCCTTTCTGACATCATAATTGTGACATCATGTTGCCATTATGACACCATCAGCTCATTTTGACATGTAAAACTACAATGACATAATAGCATTGCAACATCACATTTTTATTCTAATGTCATAGACATTGCGTTTGCCTATTATGTTATTGATTCTATTTTTAATGATGCATGTCGGTTGATATCAGAAACCCATTGTGTGTTCATGACCATTTTGATATCATGATGCCTTAGTTCCATCCCATTGCCATTGTGATGTCACATTGCCAAATTGATGTCACAAAGGGATTTTGATGTGACAATGGTTGTGAAATCAAAATGAGTTTCTGATATCAACCCACATGCCACATTTCCAATGCAATGAAATCACAGATTAGGCATTCATAATGTGACTATGATATCACAATGACATAATGGCAAATATTATAATGTCAGTGCCATTTTGTGTTGACACCATAAGCTAAAGATGTGATAACAACAATGTGATGTTACACCAGTTATGACGTCACACAGGGTTTATAATGTTACAATGGTTATGAGGTCACAATGTGTTTCTGATATCAACTGACATGCCACATTTTAAATAGAATGAAATCACAGTATATACATTAACAATGTGTCTAACACCACAAAATGGCAATGCGATGTCATAATGCTATGAGGTCACTGTAGCTTGTAGATGTCATAATGTGCTGATGGTGTCATAATGATTGATATCACACTGGTGATGATGGCACAAATGGTTTGTGATGTCACAATGGTATGTCAGATCTTAATTGCTATTAGTTTACAGTGAAGACATGAGAATGAATTCACCATGACCTATACAAATGAACTGTGATGACACAAACGCCATTTTTTTTGTCAAAAGTGCTTAAGTTCCTAACAGGTTTTGGTTGTCAAAATGTTAATGATATAAAAATGGGTTAATGATGTCAAAACTATTGCTACAAGTTCATGATGATACAAATTCACAGAAGGAGCTTGATGTCCCAAAGGCCATGCATTTTCTAAGATGTGATTAGGTCATAATAGGTTTGTGAAAGCACGATGGTACAGTAATATCACAATTGCAATATGATGTTAAATTCTAATTACTTGGTGATGCCATAATAGTGACGAGTTCAAAATTGTTTTGTGATGTTGCAGTAGATTGATGATGTGACAATGGCATTCCAGACCTCAATTATCATTAACTCACAATGAGTATATAAATTTAGAATGGGCTTGTGAGGATTCCAAAGCATTTGTTGGCACAAATGTGATGAAGTCAGAACAGGTTTGTGATGTGACAATATGACACAATGGGCATTACATCTAGCAGTGTGATGTCACTATGCTCATGATGTCAAAGGATATTTATAATATTTCATGTCATTCCTGAAATAATATGAGGTCGAAAATAGATTGAGCTATCAAGGGGCCTAACATAACACAGTGGCAACATGTCACAAAACTTTTGAGGACAGGACATGTTTGAGTTGTCACAGTTGTTTAGAGATATCACAATTTCAATGTTACATCACAAACGGATTGTGATGTCACAATGGTTATGGTCAAAATGTGTTTTTGATATGAACCCACATGCCACATTTGAAATGTAATGAAATCACATAATAGTCATTCAGACTGTATATATGATGTCACAATGACTATGTGATGTCATAGTGGTATGATATCATTACAGATTTGTGATGTCACAATGAGCTGATGTTGTCACAATGACATTGTGATGTCACACCCATGATTATATTGTAGATACTTTGTGATATTTCTTTGGCATATCTGATCTCAATTGACATTTCACAATCACAAAGGTCATGTGTTTTTTCAAAGGTGCTAAAGCTGTCATGGGAGGTCT